>NC_088606.1:33266465-33393965 GCF_036013475.1 Columba livia | reverse complement strand
ACATTGGCAAGAATCTGCAGCTAATTTTAGATGGAAGATTTGCAGTGTCTGTTGTTTTTCCTGTTCATTTTAGATGGGTAAATTGTAAAAACGTTGAGACATCTGACCTGCTTTTTTTTTTTCCACCCTTTTTGTCTAGGTTTGCAAGGCATGCCAGGGGACTACGTATCTCAGGGTGGTCCTATGGGTATGAGTATGGCACAGCCAAGTTACACTCCTCCCCAGATGACCCCACACCCTACTCAATTAAGACATGGACCCCCAATCCATTCATATTTGCCAAGTCACCCCCATCGCCCAGCCATGATGATGCACGGAGGACCCCCTACCCACCCTGGAATGACCATGTCAGCACAGAGCCCCACAATGTTAAATTCTGTAGACCCCAGTGTTGGTGGACAGGTTATGGACATTCATGCCCAATAGTATAAGGGAACTCAAGGGAAAAACAAATACAAACAAAAAACAAAAACTATTTTAAGACTTTTGAACTTTGACCAGATGTTGACACTTAATACAAAATTCCAGACAGCTGTGATTATTTTTTACTTTTTTGTCATTTTTCATCAGCAACAGAGGACCAACGAACCAAGAACACAAATGTGAAATCATGGGCTCACTGAAATGAATATGTCCATGTACAGATCCTCTGGAAAAAAAAAAAAAAAAAAAAGACTCCAAGAGTTATAACTACTGTAGTATAAACATAGGAACTAAGTTAACTTGTACATTTCTGTTGATCACTCCGTTACGTTGCCTCAAATAGTTTTAGAAGAAAAAAAAATCCTTGTTTTCCACACTATGTGTGTTGTTCCCAAAAGAATGACTGTTTTGGTTCAGCAGTGAAGTCACTATCCATGAAAGACCTGTTTTGGCCAGTGAGAAAAGAACTACCTTGGAGATGAAGACGAAAAGTCTTGCTGGGTCTCTCATCACTCAGAAGACTGTTCCAAGAAGGCCTTGCCATTCCCTCGTTTTGTTCCTTCATAAAATGTGTCCTTTAGTTTCAAACAGATCTTTATAGTTTGTGCTTCATTAAGTCTCTCCCAATTCCCCCCCAGTCTATTTTTTTGGACTCTTCAAAGAGCTTGCAGGTGAAGATTTAAAAGACAAAACAGACAGAGCAGGAGCTTCTTCCGGTAGTTCTGAGCCTTGGCTTTGGACAAAACAAAACTTAAAAGTTGGGCAGCTTTCCTCAATGAAAGAAGTTACTAACGGTCTTTGCACCAAACCTAGGACTTTATCATGAACTCAAAGCTTGGAAAAAAAAAGCAAGAGAATACTGTAACAAACTTCGTACAGAGTTCGGTCTATTAATTGTTTCATGTTAGATATTCTATGTGTTTACCTCAATTGAAAAAAAAAAAAGAATGTTTTTGCTAGTATCAGATCTGCTGTGGAATTGGTATTGTATGTCCATGAATTCTTCCTTTCTCAGCACGTGTTCCTCACTAGAAGAAAATGCTGTTACCTTTAAGCTTTGTCAAAATTTACATTAAAATACTTGTATGAGGACTGTGACGTTATGTTTTAAAAAGAAAAAAAAAGGTGTTAAGTCACAAAATACGGTAATAAATATTTCATTTTTGATTTTTTGTTAGGCTTTTGTGTATTTAATCATACTTAGGAGAGACTAAAGTTATTGGGACAAATGTCTTAAATACATTTTTATTGAGAAGAAAGGTTGGAAAAATCAGAAATGACCTTGTCATCAGTGTTAGCAGAATTGGATGAAAGAATGTATAGTTCTGTTGATTATTGATATGTTTACACTAGTTTAGACAAAATTTAAAATATTTTCTGACCAGCTTGCATTTCAGAGAGCTGTGTCCACTATCTGTACTACCTGCTAATGCCATAGAAGCCGACTTTGAGTTAAGGCACAGACACAAGACCAATGAGCCCACATGCATTACGTGTTTGTGTGCACCCAGCACCACCATAGGCCTTACCTCCCACACTTCAGCTCAGACATGAGGAATGGCTCTAGTGCAGGAGCAGGTTCAGAAGTTTTAGGATGAGAAAAGCAGCTTCGGGTTTAATTTAGAGCTTTACCTATGTGAGGATTGCATAATCTATATTTTGAGATGGTTTTACTGATTTTCTTGTCTTCATTTGTTTTCAGAAGGAAAAAAAATCAGCTAACAAGGGAAAATGTTAATTTGACATTTGATATATAAATAGTTGGTGCACAATCATGGGTGAGGGTTTGGTTTTGCTTAAGCAAAAGCTGATGGCATTTGGAAGCAACTAAAGGAGCGTTTGAACTAGGAAGACACCAGTGGTGTTAGGAACAACCTTTCCCTGCCCTCAGTGGCACTGCCAGGGACCCAGAGAGCAGGCGAAAGTGCTGGTTTCATTTCTGGGAGGAGAGCAGTGGCGAAGGATTTGTAATTGCCTTAACTTTCTAGGAAACAAACATTACTGACTTCAACATCTGTACATTTGTAACCCTTCTCCTCCTTCCTCCTCCTCATTCCAGCTGGCTGGGATGTTATTAAAAACTTTGACAACTTTTACCTTTGGAATGTGGAAAGAGGCTCAGCCTCATAGTTAATGTTTAATTTCTGAGCTGTGTAAATGGACCCACGCTGCTGGCGGCAGAAGGGAGGATGCCAGTAGAATGGGTGTGAAGATTTATTTAGCAATCAGATCCTGCTTTGTGGGTGTCTTTTTAAGGCATTCGTATGAAATTTAAAGGATGATAATTCCCTGCTTGGCTTTGATGCTCTCTGTCCTGGTTAAAATCACATCGACCCTTCAGTTGTGTAAGAACAGCATACCCCAGGCTGGTTCCCATTTTCAAGTTCTGTGATTATTGTGGATGCGGAAAATAAGAAGGCAAGATTGTTTTATGCTAGCACTTTAAAGGGAGGCTTTTTTTTTTTTTTTAATCAGTACCTTATTTCCTTGCAGATCTTTTATTTACAATTTGAGGTTAAAAAGTCAGAAAACTCCTCGGACTGATAGACAGGGAAGAATTCATCCATAGTAGATAATTGCTTTTTATAATGAACTAAATATTTTCATTTCTGTGTTGTTTTTTGTTTTCTTTTTTATTTCTCTTTTTTTGTTTTGACCCTCCTTGTTGGGCTGTGCTCTCCAGGAGATGTGTTGCTAAAATCCAAGGTACAAAACGCATGGAGATTTCTCCATCTGAGATTTACTGTTTAGCATGGAAGGTTCCGATTTTGGTATTTCTAAGAACTGCTCAGCTGTCAAAAGCAACCAAAACGGGAATAATGTTTTGACAGTGGTATAGTGTTAAAGAAAATACTCTAGTCTGAATAAAAATTGCTTATGCTGTGGGAAACGAAGGGTAGCAGAAGAAACACCTTTTGTTTACACACACACATGTTTATAATCCTAAATTTCCATTTCTCCGAGCGGGTCTGGGCTGGGAGTTGTCGTCACCACAAACGAGAGATTTTTCTTCCAGATTTTGCTGCCTTTAAGGCGAAGAGAGGAGGGGAGCGCACCTCCGCCGGCGCGGCCGCCCGAGCCCTGCCCGCCGCGGCGAGCGGGCACCGCCGGGCCGAAGAGGAGATGCCGGGGGGAGCCGGGAGCTCCCCCCTTTCGCTCATAACCGCAGAGAGAGCGAGGGAGAGAGAATTGCCCCAGACCAGGTTTGCGGGGGCCGGGGGGCCGGGAGGGGCCGGGCAGGGGAAGGGGTGCGGTGGAGCCACCGGCTGGACCCGCTCTCCCGGCCGGTGCCGCCGGCGGGTTTTGCCCGTCTCTCCAGCAGCTCCCGTGGCTTCCCGAGGGGAGTGGGGGATCTCCCGGCGGCGCCTTTGCGAGGGCCGACCCGGAGTCATTGCCGCACTGCAGCCGTGGTGCGTGTACTGAGAGGAAAGCCCCTGAAGCCCGGAAAAATACCCACATCCTTTCACCACGCGTGACCGCGGCCCCGCGCTGCGTGGAGGGGCAGGAGAGGGCTCCGCTGGGCGGGAGGGTGTCTGTGCCTGACCAGTCCCCCTGCCACGTCCCTGGGTTCAGTCGAGAGGAAACGGAGCCGGCTTTTTACCTCTTCTGACAGCACGTCGGGAAAAATCAAACCCGACGGCGCTGAGCAGGAGAGAGCCCGCTGCCGGCGGGGGAAGCCGGGCATCTTCGAGCTGAGAAGGACGGTGCGGGATCAGAGGCGGGTGGGGGGGAAGGTTTGTAGGCAGATTTTAATATTAATAGTTTTGGTGGCGAGAAAGACACAGAAGGGAGGCTGCTCCTCTGAGCAGAGTCTCTGCGACAGTGATGATGGATGACCTCGCACAGCTAAACAACTCCTCCCCTTCATCCCCACACGGTGTCAAAGCTACTTTACTTGCAGCTTTAGGAATAAAATAAATAAACACCCTCGGCCCCTTCGTCGCATCGATTTATGGATCATTATGAATCAATTACTGCTCTCAATATTTTAGAATTTGCTTACATAAAAAGCGGGTCTGCGGCCCGAAAAAAACATCAATCTTTGCCGTAGTAAGAAATAGATAACCTTCCTGTAAATTCCTGCCACAAAAAAAAAAAAAAAATCGCTGCTAATAATTCGGGTTTAACCATTTTCTTAGAGGCGCACTACTTGGGAGGGAGGGGCGGATATTGTAGCTGCGCATCTCAAAGAGCGACTTTCAAACTAGGGGGTTCCACAATGCACGTAGAGAAGGAGCAGTGCATCCATATGGTGCGTGCAACCTCATTGCTTAACTGTTCCAGAGAAAGAAAGAAAGAAAGAGAAAAAAAAGTGCAAGCCCCGTAACAGCCTTACCCCTCCTTCCTCCCCCAAATACTTGATGTGGTGCGGGGAGAGGGAGCGGGGCCGGGGCCGGGCGCCCCAGGGGCAGGACGGCGGAGCGCAGCCCGGCTCGGTGTCTCCGTGCTACGGGAGGGAGGCTTCAGGAGGGACAGAAAGTGTGTGAAGTTGGATTTCTCTCGCTTTCTCTGTATTTTCCCATTTGCAGCAGTGTTTGAGGATCTCAAGGTGTTTCTATGGCTACCTTGTGTATGTGGGAGGGTCATATGTGGGGGTGCCCAAGAGAAAAGGCAGCTCTTGGGTGATCATTTATCAATGTCACCCACATAATGATTCTCTCTGCAGCCTTCTATTGATGAGGATAATTACATTAGCTCAGAGTGAGTGATCAATGGAAAACCACCAAACAAAAACTTCTTTACTCTCCTATAATACCAAAAACCGATACAGAAATAAGATAGAAAGCGAGGGTGGGATTTCCCTTTCCTTCCCCTTTAGCATTTTCTTTAAACGAACAATGGGAAGTAAGGAAAATTTATCCGATGAGTTTCCTTTTTAAAAGAAGCTACCATTTTGTGAAAATGTTCCCTTGAACCTCTTGGCTTCACTCCTTGCCTGGTAAAGACAAATCGTTGTTTATAATATGAGCTACTGCTTCTTCCCTGGATCCCAAATCCTTTGCTTTTACACTCGTGTTTTGTTTTCGGAGGGCGAAGGGTGAAGGGGGAGGGAAATGTACGATAGTTTGGAGCTGCGAAGAGGGATATGGAAGACAAATAACTTTTCTTTCGCAATTGCAACTGTCTCTCTGTTTGTCAGGTTTTCTTTGTTTTTATCACTTCATAAAGTGGCTCTATTAAAAATGGAATGTGGCCTCCCTGAGATGCTGCTCTGCCGGTGAAAGTTTGCAATTAAATTACGGGTTCGTTCTTTCCAGACTTAAAAATCAATGTTTTCTCATTTAAAGTGAATTTTAATGCTTTTACTTGGGAGTTGTTAAGGACGCCGTAAATTTTATTGTAATGCCTCTAAGCACCGAAACCCTGCCAGAAGACAGGTTGATGTTCATGTTGTTTTTTGGGGAAAGATGTTGTTGCTGGTTTTGTTGCCTCTAAAGGGTCTTCTTCAGAAAACTCAATCATTTTGAATAACTGCAAAACAAACTGATGTAAAGGGGGCGGAGAAGTCAAGGATATTCCTTCTGCCCTCCCCTCTCCATTTCGTCTTGGCGATCAGGTCCTCTCGCTTTGGCAGACAAGTCTGCCTTACTGTGTTTCCACAAGGCACAAAGGCGGTAATTCCGCTGGTTTTATAGAGAAACGGAGAAATGTTTCCATTGAGGAGGACATGTTCCGTAAAAGTCCCTCTCCCTTCTCAAAAATCTCGGAGGGGACTGTGCGGACGGGTGCGGTGTGATGCGCGGAGGGGTGCGGTGGGATGCCCGCGGGACGGGCTGGGCTGGGCTGGGCTGGCACCGGTGTCGCGCCCGCACCGCTGCGGGCGAGAGACAGTGACCGGCCTGCCTGCCCCTCACACATCGTGCGGAGCTGCTCAAACGATCTTTCTGTAAGCCGACGTAGCGCTGCTAAAGGAATATGTCCGGTCCTGGTGGAGACCTTACATATCTGTAGGCATCTGCTTACAGAGATGACTACAAGTTAACACTGGGGCGTAACTGGAAGCCGGAATAGGGCTTGCAGAGACTTTTTTTTTTTTTTTTTCCCCCAGAATATTTGTCTTTACAGGCTACTGCCAAGTAAAATCCCCATCAGAAGGTTGATCCTGAACCCATTTACACGGGGTTAATTCCTCGAGCCACAGGAGAGTTCGTCCCCGGGCCGTGAGATCAGAAATAGGCCCCTATCACCTGGTTTTGTCCGAGACGTGTTTAAAATTCCTTAAATTAGCTCCATGAAGAACCAGGGCAAACTCCTTTGATTAAAGCGACTGTCAGATTCTTCGAGATTAGGAGAGAGAAAACGCAGAGTAGGATGTATTTATTATTTATACTATAGTCCACTGTGAACAGTTGGAAGGAGAGGATTAGAGAGCGTGTTTGAAAGAGAGACAGAGAAAGAGAGAGAGAGAGATGTAACACTCCCGGTGGTTTGGACCAAGCTCCTTCATTTCTCCCCCTTTCTGAGCTTCCCTTGCAGCCACCCCAGCTGTGCTCCCTAAACCGGGGGCCACCAGCTCCTCCTCCCGCTCGCTGCGCCGGCAATCAGCGTCCCGCGTCACTTCATTAACGGCCCGACATTAGTAATCCGATCTCCCTGATTTTCACTCAAGTTTTATATTGTTCTGGTTGAGGCTGGTGCGTGGCACTGAACACAGCTAGTCCTTGGGAAAAAAGAAAGGGGGGGGGGCTTTCCACTTTCAGGCTTGTGTGTGTTTAGAAATGCAGGGTAAGGGAGCAAAACAAAGCCATAATCTAGTTCTCGCCGAGTAATTTACTTTAGGACCTCACTTTAATGGGGACGGGGCATCTCAGCCCTTGTATTTGACTGGAGCGGAGGTGAGGGGAGCCTTATTTTTTTCTGCGGCTCCGGCTCCCCAGTTAGGAAACATTTTCAAATCTATGAGCCTTGAATGGAGAAATACTCGCTGCTAATATGGGACATAGACGAGTGGCAAAAAACCTGAATGGAAACTGTGCGGTAGCTTTGGGAGAAACTAACGATGTGCTTCAGCTCTTGCCATTGCAGGAAAGGAGAGGGGGGGAAACCCCTTCTGATTAATAACTAGCAGGGTAATGTTGAGGGCTTTTTCTGCCCGATTGCCTTTTTGAATTAGAGCCGATTTCTTCACACTTCAATAGGGCCTGTCTCTTTTAAAATGACTGGCAGATTTGTTTCTCCTTTTTTCTTTCCCTGAGACTTAATGATGTAAATTTTCTAATTAGTTAAATCACGTTGCTTAAAGGCCTTAATATTTACCGGGCAAGGAATTATAGTCGCTTTCGGATCTCTCGAAATAACCAGCGAAATAACATTAGGATTTTTAGGAGGGAGGGGGGAACAGTGGAGGGGGGGCTAAGTTGGGGAAATATCACGTAAAACGAGAGCTAAAGTTCAGCCCGGAGCTTCTTCCCTCCTCCCCCACGCCCCCGAACCCGCTTTTATTTTTCAATCAGCTAAGATTTAATTAGGAGCCCCCAGGCCGGACGATCTGATATTTTCTCATTAGTTTCCCATCAGTAATCTTGAGTGTTAGATTGGCTTAAAGGTTGTCAACATTTGACCAATTTTATTTAAGGCAAAGAAATCACGCATTATAGCTCCGGGACCCGAGATCGGAAAATAAATCCTGCCCGGATCAGCGGAACTAACAGGCGAAAAAAATGTTGACAATTCATCGTTGTATTTAATAAGTTGCATAATGTATAGTACACACACGCACACGCACGCACACGCAGGGGGAGAGGCACGGGGACACCCGTGCGGCGGAGCGCGTGCACGGGGCGTCCAGCGCCCGGGAACACGCACAGCTGGACGGAGGGCTGTGACGCTGTGCTAGTGTGTGTGTATGTGTGTGTGTGTACACGCGTGTGTCTTGTGTGTATACGCGTGTTCGTGGGCGGGCGCGCGGCGCGGCGGCGCGAGCTCCCAGGCGCAACGTCGGAGCGCCCCCTGCTGGCCGCACCTGGCACCGCCGCGGAGGAGCCCTCCGCCCGCGCTGCGCGCTTCCCTGCGCGCCGGTGTGTAGGGTAGATGCGCGGCTCAAGGGGCGCGCAAGCAGCGGGGCGCGCCCGCGCCCACTTCTGCGTACAGACCGCAGGTGACAGGGAAGCGCCTCCGCTGGCCCGCGCCTGCCTTTGAGCCTGGGAGGACCGTAACATAAACTGTTTACTAAACTGTCCTTTTCCTTTCTTTGGGAGCGCAGAGCTGCTGATAGCGGCTACGGGCGGCTGATAAGGAGGATAAACAGCTTTTGTAGCCCCCGCCGTTTACTTGGCGTCTCGCTTGGCAGCGCGCATGGGGAGGACGGGGGTCCCACGCCTGCTCCACGCGGGCAGCGCGACCCTGCTCGCCCCACGGGCCCTGCGGCAAGGCGGGCCGTGCTCGGGGGCCTCCACCCGAGCTTGGCTCTCCGCTCCCCGGCACCCCGCACGGCCTCCACTGCGCGCTTGGCCGCAGGCGCGTAGCAAAGCAACTGGGGGGAATGAAAAGGGCAATAAACCATTGCCAAATGGGTGTCACATGACCCCGGTAATTTATAGGTAAGCCCGCAGTTTTATGTTTATTGAAAACACGACAGAAGGGTAAAACCAACTGATCTGCCGCGATTTCACCCCAGACTTTTTTCCTCAGAGAGAGGTGGCTATTCCGCACCCTCCTCCGCCGTCCATGCTCTCACCGGCGCCTCCGCGGAGGACAGGGGAAAGCGGCCGGGCAGGAGCGCGGGGTACGCAGAGCCCGGCGCGGCTCCACAGCGCTGCGAGCCCGGCCCGGTCCCGGCCGCGACCCCGTGGGGAGGCGGGCCGGGGCGGAGGTGTGCGGGAGAGCGCTGCCGCCGCCGCCCACCGCGGGGTCCGGCCCTGGCGACGGGAGCCGCGCTGAGCGCCCGTGGGTGCCGGCCCGGCGGAAGGCTCCGCTCTGGCTGGGGCAGCGCGGGGTGCGCAGCGAGGGCAGAGCTCTGCTCGTCAGCCGCAAATACAATCATGAATCGCCCGCGTTTGAAAAGGCAACCTAGTCTCTTTGTACACCAGGATACCACAGTTACATATTTATGGTTTAAAGGGTTATTTTGCCCATTAAAAAAAAATGGCACAAAACCAGCACTCAAACCTGCATCTAGTCCTGTTTGTTCAGGGCTGTGCCTAGACAGAGTCCAGCCAAAACAATGCTTTGCAGAAGATCTGCCTTGCTCGGCCAAAAGAGTAGTTGCTCAAATTTATTTTCTTTCACAAAATGTGCGTGTAAGGAAACGGGGGAGAATGGAAGAGAATATCAGAATATCAGAAGATACCTTTCTTGAAACAAAGGCAAGGGGAATAATCTCAGTTGCAGATCCCATCAGGCAGAGACCAGATAACAATATTTATAGGAAGGCATTCAAAAATACGATGCGCTTAAATAACAACAACAAATGCTTACTACAGTCGCTACAGCACAGCTTAATAAAAAATTAGCCTTACTGACAGTCTTGTCAACATCTTAAGTAAATTATCATAGCGATGGTCTTTGGAGAAGAGAACCCACACTCCTTGCTAAAACACCTCCTATCATTAATCTTAAACCACTTGAAGATTATGATGGAAAGAATGGGATCAGTAACCATTATCATCTCAAATTGCTGTTAAAAACTCCTATGTTTATTTTTGCAACCAAAGCGAATGTAACTGGGAAATGCAGAAAAGGGAAGAAAGGAAAACACGAGAAAGGCAGAACAATTGAGGCGAATCCTGTTGCAACCCCGATGATAAACACATGGAAAAAGCTGTTACTGCTCTGTGGATTGCTGGAATTTGGGTAGACATTAGAAAAATAAACAAAGCGATGGCTCCGCACCAGCTCTGTAAGTGCATCGGTGCACGCAATGAAAGGTAACTTCTTAAAATTAATTGTATTTTCCTGAATATTCAGTATATGACTTTATTTACATCGATCATTTGATAAAGATCAAAACTATTAAAAATGTACTTGTACCTTTCACTATTCATATCGGAAAATAAATTCATTTTGACCTTTTTTGACTGTATTTTTGTATGCATTGCATGATTTCCCAATAATCGTCGGAATAAAGTCTATAGTATAATTTTATGAGGATCCGACATACTCGAAATATTTGCTCAGAGTGAAACCTTTTCAGAAGCGACCTGTGATTTTTATTGTAGTCTCTCCTGGTAGAATATCATCCCTCTTTGAAATGCATTTTTACAGCCTAAAAAATAATATATATATATATTTTTTTCCCCTCTCCTTCCCCCCCCCCGTGTTAAACTGCTTCCAGGATTTGGCAAAGAAGGGAGAATCTCCTGATTTAGGGACATTCGATCTGAAATGTTATCCACGGACCTTTACACCTTCAGTGAATCCACAAATCGATGTGAGCTGTGCACATGTCTGAATACAATCAAACACAGGTTTTTGAAGTTATTCTTTCAAAATGTAGAAGTTTACATGAAGCCTTTAAACAGCGCGATGCTCCCCGGCCAGATTCCTCCCACCCCCCTTCTCCGAAGTCAAAAGAAAGGGTGCCAGTAAACCGGGGCGTTGCAAATTAAAATAAACCAAACAATTATTGTCCCCTAGCTGAGCTGCATCTTCCTGTTGTTTCCGCGATGATTCATTTCGGCAGCGGTGAACCAGAGGCAGAGGCTGGCGGCTCTTCCCCCTCCGACGGGGGCGACAGGGGATTTGCTCCCGGAGCCAGGCTCGGCCGTGGGGCGCTGCGCGGGGCGCGCAGGTAGGCGCGGCGGGAGCGGGAGCCGGAGCCGGAACCGCGCTGCCCGCTCCCCCGCCGCGGCCCCGCAGTGACCCCAGCCCGGGGCTGCGGAGAGGTGAGAGGTGACGCTGCGAGCCAGCGCAGACCTGGCCCTTTTAAAGCCACAGCTAATCAGTCCTTTACTAAATTAAAATATAGGAACCAGAAGGGAAGCAATTTCGTTGTAAAGAATTACCACGCGCGCTCCGAGAACGGAATAGCATTGAAATGAGGACGGTGCTCCCTGCGACGGAGACATTTGTCACCCAGGAGCAGTTCGGCTAAGATAAACTATAAAATTATACGCAACACTATATAGATCCAATAGATCTGTACGTGTTGTGTGTATTCCACGCACAATAAAATAAGGTTACTGAGTAGTTGAAAAACTTCATCGCCATAAACTATCCAGCGGGATGGTGGTTCTAGGACAGTAGGCATCGGGTGGTTAGTTGTCCACCTAGCTAAAGACTCAGAACTTCATTATAATATGGGAAGAAATTGAAGTGGAAAAAAGTGACATTTTTTCCTGTCAATTAATTTGTCTTCGATTTCAAGTTGTTATTTAGTCTCTGTAAGTAAAGGAAAAAAGGGAACTCACTATAGTATAGCGGGTGTGTGCCAGTGTGTGTGTACGTGTGTGTATATGCATCATACACATATACTACGATGGTATGTGCGTGTAAGCTGAGCACGTGAACTGGCCCACACACAGTGGAAAATGGTGGCAGTTCCATTTTTCCTCTTTAATTAGGAAATATTCCTTGATTGTCTTGGCACCCATTACTTTTTAATAACTCCATAGAATCGGAAGAAGAAGAATAAATGTCTGCTGCAAGTAATCTACTATAAAGCAATTATTTTACTAGCTTAATATGCAATTGCAAGTACAACACAGTAACGGCCGTGAACGAGACGCAAAGGGAAAAATTAAAAAGTAAAAGTACTAGAGGAAAGATAATATTCGACAGTATGTATACTTCAGTGAGTCGCTAAAAGAAATACCTTGCTTCGAGAACAAAGCTCTGTTATAGCTAGATTACAAAGCAACTTTCTTTTCCCATGTGTTACAGGCAGAAAAATACTGGTTTTGGAAGACTGCGAGCCAGTATAATCAATTTAGGCGCGGAGATCACAGATCTGAGGGAGACGGAAATGATTGATTTCGCCAGAAAACACTTCCCTGACGCATCCCACGAGCAGCCTCCACCCAAGGCAGGTAAGCTGCTGTGTGAAACTATTTTTAACTGAACAAAAGACTGAGCAAACAGCTGACGTCAGGGAGCAGCATCCCCGGAGAGGGGCGGCGGTGCGTGGCTGCCGGGCTGCCCGCCTCTGCCCAACACCGCCCGCCCCGCTCCGGTCCCGGCGCCCCCCGCCAGTGGCCCGGCCCGCGGCCTCGCCCACCACCGCTCCCGTTGGAGCGCAGCGGCGGCAGTCCCGGGAAAAGGGGGTAGTCGTCCGCCAGGACCGGGGCAGGCCTGAGGCTGCGGGGATGGCGGAGGGGTGACAAAGAGCAGGTACGGCGCCCGCTGGGGCAGGTCAGAGGCGCTCTCCTGCTGCAGCCGATCTGCAACTTCTTCCCGTGGTTTTTAAAAGCAGAGGTTGCTTTCATCATAGGAGAGCTCGCTGTGTTTACCTGCAAGGCACCCACACTTGAGGCACTCGGCAAGCGGGCACTGCTCCCGGCAGACTGGGCGCGGGGGCCGGCGGGGACCAGCGCACCCGTGGGCTCGGGGATAAAGCGGGGATGCTGACCCCCCAACCTCCCCCCATCCCTGTGGTCCAAACTGCTGCTGTGATGTGAACGTGAATAAACACTAGAAACGCTGCAAGTTCAGCGGTCAGGAGAAGCGTAAGGCTGGCTTTATCGTCAGCCTTACTCACGGGAGTCTCGAAGGCGACCGGCCGCTGTTCCGTGACAAACTGCCCCGCTGCACAACACCGGGGTACGCGCCCCTCCGGTACCGGCAGGGGAAGCTCTGGCCCTCGCCTCTTCCCAGTGACCGTCGATTTAAGCAATCCGCCAGCGGGCCACCTTGTCCCTCTGTTTTAAACACCTATCCTTCGCCTTTCCTTTCCTCGACCCCCGACCCCGCCCAGCCTCCCTCCACAGCGGCGGGGCTCGGCCGCGGCACTGGGCGGCCTGGCCCGGGGAATGCCCCGCGGCTGTGTCCGCCCTGATCCGGGCAGTGGTTGCCCTCGGCTGTTTCTCGCAAGGGCGCCTGCACCCGGGCAGGGTGGGAGGAGGAAGAGGAAGGCGACAGGGGGTGATTACCGGGGCGGGGGGGACCTTTCCCGAAGTGGGAGGCGTACACTTGCAGAGTCGCTGCAAGCACGAAACGCCGCAGCCCCCGGGCGACCTGTCAGCTCCGCCGCCCCCCCCAGCCCCCGGCTCCCCGCCTCGCCTCTCGCCAGAGTCAACACGGAGCTGCGATCCATTTGGGCGATTTAGTTAAAATAAATAAACCCGCGAAGATTCACTAGCGAGCGATGCATCATCGACCCGGAGGTTTATTAAGAGGCTCGTTACAGCCGCGGCTTTCGGCCCCTGCTCCGCCGGGGGTGTCGGGGGGAGGCTGCGGCAGCCCGGCTCGCCCCGGTCCCCTCACTCCAGCCCCTGGCAGGGACCCGACCCCCGCGCCGGACGGTCAGCCACTTTTCACCCCCCCATCCCGCCGAGCCCACGGGGAAGGGGGAACCGGCCCACCCGAGGGCTGCTGCAGAGCCCTCTTACTTATTTATCCGTACATTTGGGGGAGGGAGAGGAGGGTCGGGAGACATTGTTGTCAGTGGCGATTGTTAACCCAAATAATAATAATAAAGAAAAATCGTTACAGCTGGGCGCTGACTGAATATGGCAATTACTATTATTGCCAATCACGATTAGAAATAATTATCCTGAAAGCACGGACGGTTCAGCTGCCAAGGTGTTTTGAATAATCGCTTCAAAATGAGCAGTAAAATATTAGATTCACACACAGGGACGACCATAAACTTCCAGTTTTAGCAGTCTGTAAAGGAGATCTCACCACAGGTGAGCTCTAGTTTACTTGTGAAGCTTCAATTTTTTCATCTGTTACAGGTCCAGTGCTGTTTTGCTCCCACACCATCCTGGACAGTGGCCCTCCCCTGTGCCTGTCCTGCTCTCCTCCACCAAGCTCCCTGAAAACACCGGGTGGCCAAGCACCTTCTTAAGGCAGTGGTACACTGTGCTTGGGTCTCTCCAATCCTAAATAACAACGAAGCAAAGTGATTATGAGGGATAACTTGGTCCCACAGTGAAACTCCACTCACTTTATTTACATTGTACAACTCTACACAGGCCTTCTCATTTTAGCTATTTGAAATGATGTGTAACTAGGAGGAGGTCACAGGTGACTGGCAAGTTCAACCTACTTAGCTCAATTATCCAAGTTCCATTTCCAAATTGTGTTCAATTTGATTTTCCTGCCTTCCTCCAAATTATCTTAGAGAAAAAAATCAAATGAAAGCAGACAATTTAAGCCAAATCCTGTACACCATTATTTACATGCAAAATCATTTTTGTGATATATACTTCCCTTAATGGTTATGGGTTGCTAGATCTTTCCAAATGGATTTACAAACATAGCCATCAAATTATTTCAAAGGCAGGCCTATTAGGGACAAAAATAATTATGAACTTTCAGAAGCTTTGTAAAAAGATAAGTTTCTGAATGTTGTCTCTTTGAATTTTACTTAAGTTTTGTTTTTAATTTAAGCCTGGAGGCACAGTAGAGAGATATGCAGAGTCTAATAAGGAGTTTGGAAAATAATGTGCCGTAATCCAGTGCCGAGCTATTTCTCCATAAAATATATATAAAGAATCAATTCGTAAGCACAAGTATCTACTAGGACTGAGTTTTAACATAACGTTTCACATGAGCATTCTTACATGCATTATTAAGGAGATAACAAAAGTGCTTCGAATCAAGCCCTATATAGTCACATCTGGAAATGCTCTTTTCTGTCTAATTTTCATTTTTTCTCTCTCAAAAAAAGTTAGAAGAAAAACTCGTCCATCCCCTTGTATATTAACTGTTACCATCAGCTTTTAATCAGTAACATGTATAGCTAGATTTACAGAATCTATTCCAAGATGTCCCTTTTAGACAACAGCAAAATGAAGATAGTATCTTTATTAATATATAGAATCTGATGTTAAAACCAAAACCACACACAAAAGCGTATACTTTGCTTTATGCACATAGACAGGCATGTAGGTACATAGACACAACACACTTATACATGGAAACAAGTTATGACCGTGTGTTGGAAAACGTAATAAAAAGTATCTGTGCACTTCACCAGATCCAAAGTCAGACATCATCAGATAAGAAGTGGTCTAGGGAAAATTAGTTTAAAATCAGACACAGCTAATTTCTGAAGGTACTAGAACTATAGCAAGCTTTGCTGTACAATGTTTAATCACCATCAGATTTAAAGGCAGCTCTTTAGGCTTTTCAGTCAAATAAAGCATTACCACTGAGCAACGAAGGGTTAACAAACTCCTCATAGGTTGCAGAGTTGATAAGTTGTTTTTTAATTTTTTTTTTTTCTTGCTAGTGTATAATTTAATGGAATTATATTCTGAGGACAAAGATAAAAGAAGTGTCTAAGTGTCTACCACTGCTCTTTTTAAGATTAATAAATATTATATATTTCCTTTGAATGGAAAGGCAAGAAAAGTGTTTCCCAATCAGAAACAGCAAATATTATTTAGAAGAAAAAACATAAGTGTGGGGGTTTTTTTTGTGTGTTTTTTTTTTTTTTTTTTAATACTAGGAAGTTTTCTCAACAACTCCGATGTACTCACATTCTTACCACAACTATTTTCTTTTTACTATTGTAAGTGGATATTAAAGCTAAATTGATGCTTTATGTATATCCTGTCTCAATTTGTAATAGACTATTCTCTGTAAGGAGATAATTTGAAAAAAAAATACAAAAAAGAAGCAGCGATACCACTGACAACAATTTACTTAAATTCACAAACCTTGAAATTGATGCATCTCCTATCAATCATAGTCAGAAGCCACAGTAAAACACATCCAACATTTGTATATCAAAACTGGGACTAAAACCACCTTCTTTTGTTCAATTTAGATGTCCTTCAACATGTTGTCATTTTATACATCGATATTACTGGGAAATTTTTCCTATGGGCTAGCTTTCTTCTGTCAAACATATGCAAGACAGTAACCTTGCGAAATTAAAGTGCATGCCATTATACTGCACAGATGTTTGTTCTCACTCAGTTACTGACAATGAAATACTTGTTAAATAATAATAAGGAGATATTGACTTCTCTATTCTGTCGATATGAAGATCTGTTGATCTGTGAGGTTAATATTGATGAGGCAGAGTGAGGTAAACATTTCATCAGGAGGGCAAATAAATCCAAATACTGCCATAAAAAAATAACACCCCCAACTTCGTACATACACAGAAAGGAATCCTTTTTTAAAATGTATTTGGTCTATGAGCACTAGTTCAACCTATCAGCATGTGCGAGCTAATGCTGAAGTAAATCCTTGACACTACTTTCAGGAAACATATTCCAAAAGTGTCTATCATAGGTATTTAAAACTAAGCTCAAATGATGCCAAGCACTTAGGGTCTTCAGTCATGCTGCATATTCTGTTGCAAATGGCACATTTCCTTTAAGTATTACTGGAAGCATCTACATAAAACTTGAATATTCTTCACATTAAGGGGATTTCTGTTTGAGCTGGAGAACTGGAGAAATGCCTTTTTTTTTTTTTTTTTTAACTAGGATGAGCTCTCTGTCACAATACTAGTTTTATTTGTTGTCTCATCAAAACATCACTGAAAGTTCCTTCTCTTAACCCTCTGCCACAGAACACAATAGTGTACATGCTTTGAACAATACAAAGAGCCATTTAACTTGATGGGTCTGGCAGAAGAAGCTACTTTCTTGTTCATTATTATATTTAGATATTCCTTCATTCTGTTTCAGGGAAGCTCAGAGCTGCTTTTTTTTTTTAGAAGAATATTCCATCAGTCAGGTAGGTCTTATACTTTGACAGCATTATTTCAGCATTTTATTTTAAATGCATGATAGGTATACATGTAAACAATCTGTGTAACTTTCTTCTGGGCTTTTGAATAGAAATTAAAAAGATGTGACCTAACATGCAAGACAATAAGAGGCAGTATGTTTCTGGATACAAGTAACAAAAGATGCATTTGTCAGTTTTTCCATTTTGATTATTAATTAAGGCCCTGATCCTGCGATTAGATCTGCAGGGGCAAAACACACATGCAGAGCAGCTCTCCCTATCATAGTCTGATGGTTGACAAGGCAAGAGCTCAGTCACACAGAGCTTACTGTAAGGCAGTGACCTAAAAATCAAAACATTACTTCAGCTGCCCTTGCCAGAAATTGCAACCTGGTTTCTAGGGCAGAAGAGCCTTTCTCACAACCTCCTCCTTCTCTCCTGTCTGTAGCAGAACTGTGGTGCCTCAGCAGGGAAAGCCGGTTGAGCACACGGCGCTTTCTGTGTGTAACTGTGACATCTTGTTGGTAGGATAGCGCAGGAAAAATCACATTATTGCTATTTGTGCTGCTCGTGTTCTGGAGGTGCGAGGCTGGCCATCTGCTGCTCCTTCCAGGGGTCATGTTGGAGTCTAATACCTTTAATTTTGATGACCTTTGTCTGAGAAAGGTAACAAAAACATTTCTTTTTTTTTGACTCCATGCCTTTTTGTCCTTCTCATGTCCTTCCCAGCATGTGTTCAGCAGAACACTGTTGCTGGATTTTTTGTACCTCAGGCCATGATGCTGTTTGAAGACTCCTGCCTCTGAAATTCCTGCATTCATCCAAATTTCTGTTAAAGGTAGTATGGTTTGTGTGCTTGTGTTCTGCCATGCTGACTGCTTGTGACTGGTTTTTAGATGTTTTTATCCTTCTATATCTTGGGAAACTTTCTCCTACAATAATCAGAAGTATTTCCCAATTTCTGCTTAACCATTACTGCCAGATGGCAGTCTCCAGGAGCAGTGTTTTGATTCACGGGTACCCTGTTTTCTACCATTTGATCGGATTGTTCTAGCACACATCAGGTAATCCTTGTAATAAAATAATATGAAAAGGACACTCTTCAAACTTTTAAACTCATGCTGAGGTTTTTTTTTGAGTTTGCTAACACTAAAAAACCCCGGATTTGCAATTTAGAGGCACAGATTCTGGCAACCTCAAGGCTCTGGGGCAGGGCTCCACATGTACAGCTATAACAACTGAACTAGGGACTTGGGTTCCAAAACATCTTTGTATGTATTTATCTGAAACAACATTAGTTTCTCAAGTCTTGGGTATGCAAAAGGATCCAGCAAATGAGTTGAGTACTTTTAGTAATGATTATACTTGAGAAATACTATCGTATGACACTACATCAGTGCATGCCTTTGCAAGTGCAAGGTGTATTCTCTCTAGAGTTCACCTTAATATACCAAGCTCATTCTTCACTGCAGTTTCAAGGCTGGAGATCCCGTAGCTGTGTTTCCTGTGTGGCAATAAACATACTGATGGAACAATTGTTCTGCTAGTGAGTTAAGCTGAATAACAGAAAAAATCAGTAATGACAAGGGGCTCCTGTGTCTAGTTGTATGCTTGGCAAAATAGATTGCAAGAGAAGGAATAGGCAGCAAACTGTGTAAACTGAGCACAGATAATTCCCATGCTGTGAAAACCCTCAGCCTTAAGAACACTAGCAATGAAAAGGTTACAAGAAAGGGGGTAATAAAAATATCAAAAGAAACCAAATAGAAATAGGTTTCTTTGCAAGTAGAGAAGCCATTTTCTAATATGGTGGCCTTATATACAAGTACATTTGTCTTCCAGACCCTCTGCTGTTGATTAGAATTCTGATGCCACTGGAGGGGTTACAATTTTGTTGAGTTTCTGGATCTCAATTGCACTGTCAAGGGGTCATTCTTTCTGGTAATAAGGTAGCTAGTGGCCCCTGGGAGAGAAGGAAAACAATTGACTCTTGAAAGCAGAAACATATACTGAAGTCTAGAGTAGATTTCTGGCAGTGGACCAGGTCTTTTCTCATAGCATTTGTCATTGTAGCAATGAAAAAATTGTGGGAGTTCTACAGGCGGCCAAAAAAGGAAAACAGAGCACAACAACAGAAAAAAAGAGCTAGATGTAATTTATTTTGGAATTATATTTAAGAGCAGGTTGTTTTTTTGTTTGTCACACTGTTGGTTCACTTGTTAAAGATGTGGATCCCATTAGATAGAAATATGTTGCTTATTTTAAAGCAAATGATTATCAAATGACTACACTTCAAAACATTTTTTTGCTTTAATTTGAAGTGAAGTCATTTGCGTTTGAAACATATGCCTTTGCTAAATGTGGAATATTTTGTTGCCAAAACCAGACAACTTCATTTTGACTCCACCGCTTGCAAGCATTGTTGATCCTGGATGTCACTGACAATGTAAGTCTTGGCAATAAGTCTTTACAGAGGTCAGTAGTAAAGTTTATCTTATTACCACTAGGGTTTGTTATTATTATTATTATTATTATTATTATTATTATTATTATTATTATTATTATTATTATTCCATCAGGTCAAAATGGTCTTACCATATAGTCATACTCAACCAGAATAAGTGCAATGTTGCGTTTGATTTGCTTTGGAAGTAGCATTCCACTTCGCACAACTGGATGAAGCTCACTTCTTAACAATAATTTATCCTGAGATCTGCGTGTAAAAGTTTTCACATCTTTCTGAAAATTGGCTTCATTATTTAACAGGCTATGTTGCCAGGTTGCTTTTTCTTGATTGTAGTGTAAGCAAACATAAACCTTGCATGCATACCTGTGTGTGCATTCCACCACATAAACAGATCACTGACACTATATGTAATTTGTCTTATATTATATTTACAAGATTTTAAAGTGGATTCCCAACTTATTACAAGCCCCAGCGTTGCAGCTGATATACGTGGATTCATCCCATTGTTCAGCTGAAGCACCCAAGATGGGACTGTGGCAGCATAAGGCTTCCTCAGTGGTCAATGTAGAGAAGGTAGCACACCCAGAGACACTTCTCCAAAGGTACTTACCTTTTTTCACTGGCTATGGAGCAAGCCCAGAGCAAATCTCCTCCTAATTTAGAATAAATGATTGAAGTAAACTGCAAGGAATCCTTGCTGAAGCATGTAAAGTGCCATATCTGCTGCTATCACCTGTAAATTCTGTGCTGAAAAGGTTCTTTTAGTTTAGAATCTAAAATACCTTATATAGATAACTGTGTATGAAGTCTTACAGAGAAGAAAACTGAATTAAGTGTGGGCTTGATCTTTTAAAATGTTAGTTGTATGAAAGTCAGGCATCTAGTCCACACAGGTCATCTTCTTTGACTCCATAGTCCACTCATTTAACTCATTTGACTTCGATGAAATATGCTGAGGAAGAGGATCCTGAGACAAATGTGTGGTAGGTGAGATATGATGGGTGGGGACGCATTAATTACAGAACAAATTTAGAAGCCTAAATTAGGAGATCTGACCTTTGGATTAGGATTTTAGGTGATTAGGATACCTTTTAGACAGCTACAGCAAAGACAAATCAATTTTTTTTTGCTAAGAGATTTGTTTGACAACAGACAGAGAAGGAAGCATTTGCAGATTTAGGGTAAAAAAATAGTTCTACTGTTGCCTGGTAAAATCCTGACAACCCCGTGCCTCGTTGCATTAGGTAAAATGGGAAGAACAAAGAACATCTCAAAGAAGCCCTAATCTCACACCACAGAGAGTACCATGCAACAGCCCGTGGAAGAGAGAAAGCTGTTACTGCTTAAGTAGTATTAGAAAGGTTGGCTATAAAAATGACTTTTCCTCATGCCCCTATTTGGGTACAAAGAAATTAGTAATACATATTTTCACTTTAACTTATCTTTCTATTCCTCTATGCCTGTCCCCCCACAGGAAATAGCAGTAGTTTTGTATACACATTTCAATATCTAAGAGCATGTCAGGTTTGTCTTGATTATTTCTTTCTCAGCACAGCTCAACAAAACTCATTTTCATACAACTATGTTGTCTCATGTTTTATTCCATCACAAAAGCACATTTTAAAAAGATCTAGTGTGATTAAAATAACACATCTTCATTCATTCTAAAGACTCTGCTATTTTTTTATTTAAGACTAGTTGTGATGTCTAATTTATACTTCTTGTAAGAGTCAATTTCTGACCCAAGCAGATTCTTTGAACTGGACTTTGTACACATTTATACTTACATTTAAAATGTAGGATCCTAGGATGTACCATCTGCTTAAAGAATATGAATGTTGCTTTCAGATCTTTTAATTTAGAGCATCTGTTGTTGCAGGAGCTGGAAGTTTATTTACTCATTATGAAAAAATTCTGAACAGGTAAGATCAAAAACAGTATCCTGTTGTCCAGAATAGCATGGCGACAGAAAACGAAAAGCAAATGGTAAGGTTAGCCATAAGAAAAACTAACTGGTGACATGGTCTGTTGTAAGCTGAAGCTCTGTCAGATTGTCAAGTGGAATTAGTTCTTAAGCAAGGTATTTATAGGAACATAAGACTGGAAGGCACCACCAGGGTCACAGAATCATTGTAAAAGAAGAGAATTTGTTAAATAACATTCTCATGTGATCCCATGAAAATTTTCCCCCTAGCTTCTCTGAAACTCCCTGCTGCTCCATTTTTACTGTAAAGCTGGCATTCAGCTTTTTCTGACCATATGATCAAGATTGACTGACCTGACACAGAAGCAATTTAATACCTCTAGGTGCATTGGTTCACCCTGACCTACATCCTCGTTCTTGTTGATTGACTGAGCAAAGAAAGGTGAATACTCATTCCCCCTTTCTGAAAATCAAGAAATGCATCAGAAAAAATAAAAATCCTTCCTGGATGTTGAAGCTAATCAAGAAACACTCTGCTACAGGGTAAATACAACATAAATACAGAACAGACACACATTCACTGGACAGAGTTTAGGAACTGAGAGCAAGAGCTGCTCTGCTGTCCTTATTTCCTATAAGGGAGCTTTCAAGACTTACAAACAGCTGGTGTCCAGATAATTTAGACATTTGCAGGCAGAACTCCTTGAAGAAGTAAAGAGGAACCTATTGCAAAGGCCTGAGCAACTGAGGTCTGTGGTGATTCATCCTGCTCACAAGGCAGGCAGCTGTTTTCATCAGAATTTGCAGCTTTTGGGTGGACCTATTGGGCCAGTATCTTTCCTCCTGCAAAGCTATTAAAGTGAGTGGAATTACAGATGGGATGAACTTGGCTCTTTAGGTGTGGGTGAAACTGTTTCCAGTACTGACATATGGATATTAGCACTTCTTTATGCAGGGCTTACAGACAGGCTTTAGGAATGTTTACAAGGTGAGAAGGACAATGAAAGAACATGTAAAATCATTTCACCCTGATTCATCTTTGGAAGGGACTCTACATGTGGATCACTCTTGTTCCAGTTGGTTGTGTCTGCCAGAACACTTTCCTCCAGCTCTGAACCTCATAGCCCTCCTACACCAAGGAATTTGGGTTCTGTCCAAGGGAGGGCTGGGAAGAACATACACATTTCCTCCAGACTCCTACATGCTTCTCATCTTGGGGACTAAGGATAATGCTGCTGAAAAGTACATGTGAACCGACTAAAAATTTCTGAAGAGCTGGTATGAAAGAGCACTCTGTCAAACCCTCCTGTTATCCACTGTGGGCAGTGCCCTGAGTCTAGGAAGGAAAGCCCTCGTTTCCTTCTTGGCAAGCAAAGGATGGCAACTGTACCCCAACTGCAGAAGAACTTCTAGGAAACCAAACCATTCGCTCTCATCAGCCACTGTGCCTCTATCCAGGGAGATTATACGTGTCCCGAGCCCACTCATACTAAAATAATAAACTGAGCCAAGCACTGTGTTTTTACACCCAGTGGACCAGCTGCCTTTCAAGGTTGCAGAATTTGAAGAACAAGAGTGAAGTTATGCAGACAGTCAAACCAGCAGCTCTCATGGATACCACAACACAACAATCCATTTGTTGGACAATGGCCACTAGAGGAGCTGACCATAATGTCACACTGTTCGCTAGGTACCCCTCATTTAACACTTATTTGCTTCTTTTGTCATGAGTTCTCTGCATTCTAGAAAGCTGCTGTAGTGGTCAGAAGGTGTTACCTAAACTTATTTTACACTGTCCCTCCTAATAAATGTGTGACTTTAGACATTTCTGTAATGTTATACAATACATACAAGAATAGGGTGTGGGAAGCTCCCAGCTGTTAATGCTACAAAGATACAGTGTCAATCCTCAATCAAAAGTGAGTTTAGCTTTGACATAAAGGTGCAAACTGTTTCATTTCACATCACAGTAGAATTTGGCCAGGCATTCTCAGAATTTAATCACAATTAGCCTCAGTATGTGAGGCATAGAGAAAATTTGGATACATGGGAACAATTGCAAACTGATATTCTCTTTTAGCATTACTATCTTGCTGCTGCTACTTCAGTTACTGGTTTTCTGCTAATGTATCTTCAGATACTGATGCCAATATACAAGTTCAGAAGAGACGAGTAACTGCTTGGTTTGAATATTGGAAATGAAACATCAAGATTGAAACCGGCATGAAAGTGCTTAATTTAATTGTATGTATGCCTAAATATATTACAGAAAACAGGTAACAAGAGGAGAAATTTCTGAAGCAGCACCAAGGAGCTTGTGATCTGAGTGATCACCTGTGAGTTAGGGCTCGGAGATTTTATGTGTCATTTTGCTACCGACACCTGAATAAACTCAGCTACTTCATTAGGCTCTTTTTACACAAGTTGTCCCTTAAATGACACTAATCACTACAGTCTTTACATGCTTCCTTCCCGAAACTTAATTCATCAATGTTCATGAAACAGAATGAGACCATCAGGCAAAATGTGTTAGGTATGTGAAAACATTACACTGGCTTCCATACTATGGCAATTCTGCTGGGAACTTTTAAAAAGGAAGCAAACCCTTGCATTTCACATACTATTTTGGTTCTGAAAACACTTCCAAGGCCAAGTCAGGTAAGAGCAGACGTCAGGTTTATTTACATCTGCATACAGACATCTACGTATAGATAAGGGCACAGGAAATAACAGCCAGAAGTATGATTGTGGGCACTTTCCCGTTAAGAAAGGAAAATGAGAAAGGACAGAATGGTGTTTGACAGTGCAGAAATGCTCACTCATGGCTTTTATTTCCTTCCAAAACAGTTCAACAGTGTAAAAACTTCACCCTTGCAATTCAACCAAGGTCACTGAGACCCTCTGTGTTGTGCTGAGCTGGACCAGCTCATACAAGCCAACAGCTTTATTTATGCGTAAAGTATGTAAAAAATGAAGTTACAGTTTTGGGAAGTGATTGTGGACCACAGGAATAACTATCAAATGATTCATTGCCTTTAAGCAGGTAGGACATAGATCCTATTTAGATATGACATTTTTATGTTCTTTCTCCCTGCTTCCCTACATTCCCTACACTCTTTGCCACTTCTGCCTTCACGTAGGTCTCTTCCTGAAAACAGAAAGTTTTTGAAGACACTAAAACTTCTGAAGAGGAAATTCAGTAATCTAATTTTAATTAAGAATAAGCAAACCTTTGAGATGCATACAGTGTTAGTAGCTGCAAAAATGTAATATTCACTTTGCATTAAAAGTAACAGCAGTTGGAACACAGAAGATAAACACATCTTGCAGATGGCAGCAATGGCACCCTAGAATTCCCCCTGAATATATTTATACATTTTCATAACCCCTTGTTCTATCTTGACACTTTCAAGTTCTACAGCCCCTTTCTTGGAGGTGTTTTATATCTACTTTCAAGCAGCACGTAGGGACTGTGGAATTTTGTTCAGCTTGATATGAAGGACCTATATGGTATCTCTTCTATTGTTGCTTTTTTTACCTCCAGATGTTCAACTGCCTATGAGAGTACTCAAAGAAACATAGTTATGCTGTATTCCAATACTGAATCAGTTTAATTGAAAAAATAATGTGTGATGTGTACAGTAAGGGAATTTTAAATTAACTCCCTAGCATATTCATGGTTAAATATGATGGTTTTGCTTCCTAATAGGATATTACACAGTATTACTAAATGATTCTGGCTAAAAAAATAACGAATGCAACCCTCATATCAGCATACTGCAGGGAGCCAAGCGCACATCACAGAATATACCATATACCAGCGGGGACAGCAGGCTGCACTCAGCCACTGGAGCCTGATGCCAGTCATTTTGTTCTTTCAGCAATGGTGATGTTCTTACACTCATGGAAACCTGCACTAGCAAGAACAACCTGATCTCAAGTAATAACACGTCATGCCTGATTGATGCTTAGTACTAGCTGGAGTTACATGGCAGTAAAATCTCATATGTGCTAAGCACACATATGCACATATAGGCACAGCAGAAGCTCATTGCAAAGCTCCTGGTGCTACCGCCACTGCCTTTGTTGTTCTGCTAACAGCACAGAACTGTGCCGATAAATACCCAGATAGGACAGATGTAAATTTGATGGATGAAGTACTGTTTTCTCTAATAATCTAGACCGAAATGTTAAATTTTCCCCTGCATTTATCACATACTCTTCTGGCATGCATTGGCAATAGGCTCACTCATCCTTCTAAATGGTTGCAAATAGCTGTCAAGTCCACAGCATCCAGTGCATACAAGCCTTTGTGCATTGGTGCTATTGAAAGCAGGTCTGTTACCTGTTGCTTTTACGATAGAATCATTTTGGTTGGAAGAGATCATTAAGATCACCAAGTCCAACCATAAGCCTTTCGGTACTTGAAAGGAGTCTGTGAGAAAGATGGGGACCAACTTCTTAGACGGGTATGTTACGACAGGACAGGGGGTAATGGTTTTAAATTGGAAGAGTGGAGATTCAGGCTAGACATGAGGAAGAAATATTTTACAATGGGAGTGGTAAAATACTAGAACAGGTTGTCCAGTGGGGTGGTAGATGCCCCATCCCTGGAAACATTCAAGGCCAGGCTGGATGGGGCTCTGAGCAACCTGATGTCCCTGCTCATTGCAGGGGGGGTTGGACTAGATGAGCTTTGAAGGCCCCTTCCAACCCAAACTATTCTATGATTATATTCTATGATTCTATAGCAGGGCAGACAATTAAGCAATTAACAGATGACTGTTTGTAGCAATCAGCAGATGGGTGATACTCATGCAGGCCTTGGTTTTCATGGAGAAGGACTTTTACAAGGAAGTCACATTTCTCCCTGCAGCAGCAGTAAATAGCCTGGAAGTGCAGCAGGCAATTGGCTTTAGAGGTCAAGAAGAAATCTCACCCATGCTTCCTGCTGCCAGGCAGCTCTCAGCTGATGCTGGCTCTGAGGTGAGCGTAGCCTGCAGTGTGTAAAGCGGCAAACACCCATTGGCTGTGTCCTGGGATCTGGCTGGATCATGCATGTGCTTTGGTGTGAGGCCCCTGATGTGCTCTTGCTTCTACAAAGACATGTCAAGTGATGTCACTGGTGGGATTTGAGTAGTGCATTTGTGTAAGCTACTCCAGTAGTAAGCTAGAGAAATTGTCTGTGTCAGTCTGGAGGAAGTCTCTTAACTACTGCAGCACTCATCAAAACAGAAACTCTTGGACTGCATGATACTGCAGCTGGGGTATTCACCAGGTCAGGAAAGATGAGGAAATATCTGTGTGGGACAAATTAAAGTGGCTTCTCCATTTCTTACTTAGCTTAAAGCATACATTTATATGCTGAAAATGAACTTGTTTTACTGTTGCTGATGTGCTCCTTTTATTTTTGAATTGAGATATCCTATTGAAAGGGCTTGACTCAGAGCATATTGCTGTATTTCATTGATGCTTTCAGCACTTTGTGTTTCCCAAAGTTTTTAAAACAACAAATTTGGAATCAGACCGTGGCTTGTGATTTGCAACTATAATAAAGCCTGTTGGGCAATGTACACAACTTTCTTCTGTGGCCATGGTTATTTAGCTACTGCTTCCAGCTTATTATTGTTAATGGACATTTTCAACTACACCAATGGCATTTTGCTTTCTAAAGAGCCATTTGCATTCCCGGAGTGATCAACAAATCCTTTTGTTTAAATAAGAATCTAGAACAAGTTTGTCACAAGACATAGAATTTTATGTCATATTTGTGTTACTAAGATGCTGTGTCTAACAGTGCTTCTGGTTTAGCTCACAGGAAATCAGGTTAATCTTTAGTATCTGCCATGCTTTTCTTGCAGCATAGCAATATTCTCAAAATAACAATTATAATATTATTTGGTTACTAGAATATGGATATAACATTTGGAGAAATTGTAAAAGCAGTTTTCCTATCATTTTCTTTCCCAGAAGAGTACTGGAATATTGGAGAGGTGGAATTAAAATGTAAATGTTAATTGAAACTATGCTTAATTTATTTTAGCATTGTGGTGTGCATTAAATATAGTTAATTAGAGAGCATTGGATTTTATATTTATTAAATTAATACATTTATATATTGTGCATTTCTAGTGCTTGGAGTTACCTGGAAGATACTTGTTCACCCATTTTGAAAACAGGAGGGAAATAAAATTGGAAAAAAAAATTGCTTAAGACAATGGAAGTCTTCCAGTAACTCAGCTTTGGAATGAACCTTGTATTCTGGCCGGACATGAAATACACTCTCACTTCCAGCCCTGGGAGTCTAATTTTTTTGTGGCTTTCTACAGTGCCAGTATTTAAATTCAAAATTATTCTTTGAGATCTAGTGAAAGCAAGTGTGTTGATTTTGGCTACCAGCATCTGTAATATGGTCTCTCCCATTAACACTGACTTGTCCTTCCTCACGTTAAAACCTACACAGTGTTCTTACTTTGATGCTGCAGTCCATTTTGTGAAATGCTTTTTGAACAGAAGTTTTTCAATAGATAAGTTTACAGTCCCAAAGAGTATTCAGGTACTCTGTTGTATTATTGCATGCATTTAGTTTTCAGTTTCTAGTTGCATCCAAGTAAAACATCTACACACTTCTCTGGCAAAAACATCTGCAGTTTCTGAGTAGTGCCTGGACGTGTCAGTTGCCCTAGTTTATTTGGGTCTTTCGTCAGGATAGCAAAACACCTCTCATTCTTTCTTTCTTTCTTTTTTTTCTTTCTTTCTTTCTTTCTTTCTTTCTTTCTTTCTTTCTTTCTTTCTTTCTTTCTTTCTTTCTTTCTTTCTTTCTTTCTTTCTTTCTTTCTTTCTTTCTTTCTTTCTTTCTTTCTTTCTTTCTTTCTTTCTTTCTTTCTTTCTTTCTTTCTTTCTTTCTTTCTTTCTTTCTTTCTTTCTTTCTTTCTTTCTTTCTTTCTTTCTTTCTTTCTTTCTTTCTTTCTTTCTTTCTTTCTTTCTTTCTTTCTTTCTTTCTTTCTTTCTTTCTTTC
Source organism: Columba livia (assembly GCF_036013475.1). Classification (NCBI taxonomy): domain Eukaryota; kingdom Metazoa; phylum Chordata; class Aves; order Columbiformes; family Columbidae; genus Columba; species Columba livia. The sequence continues at coordinate 33,365,342 of NC_088606.1, read as the reverse complement.
TTTCTTTCTTTCTTTCTTTCTTTCTTTCTTTCTTTCTTTTCTCTTTCTTCTTTCTCTCTCTCTCTTTCTCTCTCTCTCTCTCTCCCTTTTTCTCTTCCTCTTTCTCTTCTTCTCTTCTCTTCTCTTCTCTTCTCTTCTCTTCTCTTCTCTTCTCTTCTCTTCTCTTCTCTTCTCTTCTCTTCTCTTCTCTTCTCTTCTCTTCTCTTCTCTTCTCTTCTCTTCTCTTCTCTTCTCTTCTCTTCTCTTCTCTTCTCTCTGTCTCTCTCTCCTTCTCTCTTTCTCTCTTTCTTTCTCTATCATTCTCTTTCTTAACACTCTTCTTCTCCACTCTCTATGCAAAATAACCTTTGCAGGATGATTTTCTTCTGAAGACAACTGATCATCGACTCTGGCAGTTTTCCAGATTGCCTGAGTATGGAAGTTTATTAGATCCAATGGGTGGAAAGCTTGTTTTGGATTTTGCAGTGCAAAAGAATAGGTTCTACTGGAATGCTAGGTCGTTTTATTATTTGGTTTGGGTAACTTCAGTCTTGGACTGCCCTTGTCCTTATTATCATGTCTGTGACCATGAGGTTTCAACAGCACATGGCTGCGCTTCATCTGACACGTTGACTTACTTGTCACAAAGCAACTGGACAAAGTTGCCATTCTCGGGTCAACTGCTCAAAAGTAGTTATAGTAAGCAGGAACCTATTATACTCCAATGTGTCTTTTTGATTGTTAAAGTATTCATATAATGGTTCAATTTTTTCAAAGTACATGCTGACCACTTTGGAAAATGTGACCTTTTTACTCTCTCAAGTTAGGCAACCAAAACCAGTGTCACTATTGAAAATGCAGACATTGTTTTTAAATTGCTCCTGTGCTTAATTTTTAGGGCTAGTTATAGATGTGCTTAAAATAGGCCCGTGCAAAAATTCTGGAAAGTCTCTGACAGTGACTTAATGGGAGGTGTGAATACTCGCGTCTAAAAACTAGGCTGCTCAGTTAAGCTTCTGAGATAGGTAGATAGATAGCTTCAGGCAGCCAAGTTTGTAAAGCTCGCCCTATTTATCTGCTTTTGGAAGCACCAGCATAAAAATGACCTGTGTAAGGTAGCAGAACATGTCACTGCTAGAGTTCTATGCTGTTGCATATCAATCTAGTGGTGTGGTTGTTACAAGGATTTAATTTAAATACCCAGTGCACTTGATCTTATCATATGAATGTGATAGAAGTTTTCTTGTGCAGTGGTCAGGCACTGAGCTTGACTATCGCTGCTGATGGGAATACTTCTATTCAAAGGAGCATATGAAGGAAGGTGGTGCTGCTTGTCAAGCTGACCAGTTGTATATAGGCAAGTGCTCACAACAGTCTTTCATCCCTCCCATTCTTGCATTTATCTTGGACATCACGGAGGGGTTTTGGCTTGTAAATCAACTACTCTGGAGACTGTTATTGCTACCTGACTCTCAGTGGCATAGAAATCACCACCTGGCCACTTGCATTACTTTACCAGAATCTCGTATTGGCATTTGTATAACTTGTACTCCTACAGAGCAGGGGCAGACACCTACTCTGATGCACAGTAGCAGCCTTGAGTAATAAAATGCTGATGCAGTGTGTTTATATGAGAAACTGTGTTACATGGAAAGGAATGCTGTGGGTAATGGAGAACTCTTCTCCAAGAAGAGTTCTGTGATTTTCATAACTATAATTTTTATGACCATAATTAAACTTATTGAAATTGCAGTAAAATTCACTATCTCAGTTTTCTGCTTTACTTTCTTCCCTCCAACCCCTTCCGCAGTTACAACAGTTACTTGTTATCAGCTCTGGGCTACATGTTTGTCTTAAAAAACTTTTGTTTCAAGATGCACTTAAGAGACTTGGGCATAAAAATGTCATCCATGGCTGTATTTGTCTAAAAGGAAAAACCCCACAATATTTACATAAATGAGGATGTTGCTGCATCTGCATGCCTTTTGTTGTTGTTGTTGTTGTTTTGTTACTCAAAAGTTTTTGTTGGGCAATTAACTTGATCTGAAAATCAGAGTTGTTCCTGAAATTATATTTTGGGCAGAGCTAGGAGAACTGATTAAAGCTTATCAGATTTCACTGGTAGCTTAATCTAAGTTAACTGACAATTATAGAGTGAGATAAAAATTAAAGCAGTGAGTATGAAACCTTATACTGAGCAGGGCAACTCTGGGAAAAGCCCAGTCCTGACCAAATACTGAGGAGGGTGGCTCTACACCAAGGAAGGATTACAAAAATTGCCCAGAACTTCCAGCAAAGCAACTTCTGTGGAAACCAAGAGTAACATCGTGCAGAGTTTACTGCCAGGTACTCTGGCAGCCACTAAATAGACACAATTTGTGTGATTTGCATTTCGGACACCTCTTCTGCCTGCTCTTTTAAGATCCCAGGCACAAGAAAGGAACAGGGAATGAATACTTATGCACATTTTCTTTTTGCTGCCTTGCTTGCCTTGTTTACCCCCAACACAGCAAATAATTTGTAGAGAAGTTACTGTTCACCATTGCTAACATGGAAGATGCTTGTGCGCTGTACAACCAGATACTTCTTGCATTTGTAGGGATGAGGAAGAGTTATGCTGCTGAACTCCTAAGGGGACAACTTGTCTGCAGAGATAAATTACTGTTCTGAACAGCAGTAAGAATTAAAATCAGTAAACTTCATTTTCACTGGTATAATGGGAACTCAGAGAGGCTTTCCTCTCTTTCTTTTTTTTTTTTTTTTTTTTTTTTGTCACAAAGGTGCAAAAATAAATGAAAAATAAAAATCACAAAATAGGACACTGCACAAACACAGAAAATGAGCACAGATATTGAGCACAGATATATTTTGCCCCTTCCTCCCCACCAGGGTGTCCCCCCACTAGCACCACTAGCACATGTAAAGGTATTTCCAAAGCTGGGCTTTAGAGTCTTTTTGAACTCTATTGTACATTAGTCTCTGCACCCATAAATTGACTCTAGGGTCATCCAGGGGATAATTTAGTTTTAAATACAGGGTTGCACTAATATGTCTGTTGGCCCTCACTCATCCATTTGAATTGGCAGGAGTCCAGCTGGAATAGAGGAGAGGAGCCGTTTAAGGGACCCGTTCTTCATGATGTTACATTATCGTATCTCTTGTCTAGTACTTCCTGAAGAGAAGGCTAGAATTGGATTGGTGTAACAGAGCAGACCCCCTACAGTGATGGGGTAGGGGCTACTGGCCTTACATTAGGATGTAGTGTATAGGGCAGAGTATGGCCTAGATTCTGGCCTGAGGAGGATACAGATGGAAAGAAAAATGCAGTTTTTATGAAGGCTGCTCAGTCACACATAACACTTACAGTCAAACTGTTGTGCCAGTTTATGTTTATGAGTAATTTAGAGGAAACATATACTTATCTCCAGTTTAAAGATACGAAGGAGAAAGTAATTTGCTAACAACTGTTTTGGGTTATTTGCAGAGACAAGATAAGAAATAAAGAGTAATTGTAGTTTGACTGAAAAATAACTCCAACTTTCAGATGTCTCTTGTACCCTCTGAATCTGTAACAGAATTGCACTGTGGCCAAAAGAACGATTTTTTGTTTGTTTTTTGTAATCTGTCTGTGAGATGAACAGGACACCTACTTTTATCAGTTTTCACAGTGAGTAAAAAAATCAGAATGTTTGCCAGTTATCTTGCGTGGCAGAGCCCAACTCTGCAAAGACTTTAGTTTGAATGTTTTAGGGTTTTAAAATGCACACTTTTTTGTCTATATGTATATTTGCTCATTCTTTTATTTAATCAAAGGGAAAAATTGTGTTCATGAAGCTTGGCTTTTAAATTCTAGATTCCAGTGGTTCAGGCATCTGTATAACAGGCTTGTCTGTGCTATACTGTGCTATACTACTCTTTGACCTCCTGGGTGTTTCTCTTCTGAGGGGGGAAAGGAATTCTTTCCATGTTAAAAGAGTTCAGTCTCCTCCTGTCACTGATTGCCTCTGCTGCTCAGTTGAGCCCAATTATATGCAATGGCTTTTCAAGGGTTCAGCTGTGAAGAAGGCATGTGTGTGAATGATATCAATAAAATAACAGGATTTGCATATACAGAAGCAGAACACATGCTACTGCTTTGCTGATTTACCATGTAAGGTACACTTACTGTTCGGTAGGACATCTGTTGACGCTGCCGCTTTTATATCTCTCCTGCTTAGTTCTCCTGGCTGCCATAGGCACGGGCGAAAGAAAATAGCAGTGCAAAGTGTTCATGCAGGAGTAATAATAGTCCTTAACAGAAGAAGAGTAATTACCTTTGTCTGGTTTCTCCCTGCTCTAAAATCTAATAAAATAGAGACCAGCGGCTATGTAACAAATGCACACGGAAGTCCTGTTGCTTTTACTAAATCTGAGGCAAGTTATGTAAAATGTCCTGTGCTCACAAGCTAACTCGCATCTTAATTCTGAAAAAAATCCATTACTGATGAGTAGATTTCCTGACTACATTTGACAGCTTTCAAGCTAGCAGCATTTGGCAGGGCCTTTTAGAGTTATAGGAGATTTATAGCTAAAGAGATTACATAGCAATGGGTTCAGATCCGATCCCTTTCCCCCAGCTCCTGCGCTGGGTAACAATGACAGGAGCTGTCTGTGTACCAGAAGGAACAGTTTAAGAGCGGTGGCTGCATTTGGCAATAGAAACCCCCGCTAGCAGCCGGAAGCATTGGTGCTGAAAAGCAATCGCTGGTGTCAAGAACTTTCCTAGCCAAGCACTGCAGCTGGTGGCAATAAATAGCATTCTAATAAAGGAGGATGTTCAACCCATGACATAAGCGAATACTGTTTCAACCACAAAAAGTAATTTATGGTGCTGCATATATCTGAAATGTACTTTATCTGATACATTTTAAAATACAAATGCTAAGATTTCAAACAGAGAAAGATCTGCATTTTAAATCAAAATGAAATTGAAAGATCAATGAAAAGTGTACTGCTTTTTTAAGTACGCAATGATACATAACATCTTAAGGATGTGCACTGTCACAAAGCACAATTACCTCCATTCCTAAAAATGAAAGATGCTGTTTTCTGACTGTGAATATTCTCTATATTGCATCAAACCTAATAACTTCCCGTGTCAGTGATAATCCCCTCCAACATTTAGACAGAACTATCATAATCTTTTCCTCTAAGAATGCCAAAATGATCATGCAGAAAGTAGCAAATAACAATATGCTCGGATTGCATAAACATAATGATTCCTGAAAAAAAATCAGTTCCAGCCTCAATGAACAGTAAAAAAAGAGGAGTGGATAATAAAGTCATTAGGCTCATTGGACCTGTTAACTTGCTGAGTCCACTACAGTAAACAAGTTATTAGTTTTGACATAACCAGTGGTTTATTTGAACATATACTGCTGTTCTTTGTTATGTGCTCTGTTTATGCCACATGTGATTTCTCTTACATAATTATTGTGAAACACAGCAATGTTACATACTGCATCATTTTCCACTGGGATGAGCAGTGTGGATGTAGTACCAGGAGGACTGTCCTTGGAGTTTATTTCTACTGGCTAGTTTGGGGATTTTTTGCGTGTGTGGAAGAGAAGGTAGTTTTGGTTTTAGCTGAGCATAGGCTGTCTGATTAACTGAATAGAGGGATTGTTCTGAAAGGCATTTTATAAAGGAGTTTGCTTCGAATCATAAGGGCTGTATGTGCAAGCATGTAAATTGAGTAACTGGTTAAGTGCTACTCAAGATCAAAATACTTTGTATTGGAATGCAAAGCACAGTTTGCAGTTTGAAATTCCTTAAGTAAATGTATAATTGGCATTATTCTTTTACACGTGTTTATTAATTCCCTAGTTTTTATTTTGGAAGAAATAGGCCCACATGTTTGAGAGATGGCTGATACCCATTTACCAGCAGCAGAGCTCTGTACTCAAGCTGATTCTCACCCCTGCCCCCTCCCACTGTAGATGGTTTCTGCTGTCATCTAGGAGTTAAAGAGCCAGATTCTCAGCTGGTGCACATCAGCACTGCTATCCTGAAATAAACAGGCATAACTTCACTGTAGTCACTCAAACCTAAGCTCAGATTCATGGTTTTGCCGTCCTTGAGCGCAGTGCTTTTTAAGGCTTACAATACTCACTTCTGTGATACTTTGTTATGGTATAAACAAACACCAGGCTTCTGATTCGAATTATAATCTCATTCACCCAGAAAGCAATAGAGCTCTGCTTATTTATCCCAGCTGAGAGGATAGCCCAAAGGCTTTTCATGTTGTATGATAAAGTAATGGGCTGTGATGCTGACTGCACACCCCTCCCCATATAAACAAGGAGGCGACCCCACTACTGCTGGTGCAATTACTTAGATGTGAAACAGTTGTTGAGAAAGTTGTGGATTCAAATCAGTGCCATGATGTTTATTCTGTAGTGAAGTGACATGTCTGCTGAGGCTTTAGTCAGTTCAGAAGGAAAGCAAGAGTCTGAATTTAGGTCTTGGTATGAAGAGTTGGACAGAAATTTGGGAGTAATTAAAGGATGGAACACCTACTGAAAATGCTGAATTGAATGTTTCCTGTAAACTGTGTGTGCAGCCACAACACTCTTTGATTCTGAGTCACATATAAACTCAGGATGGAATCCAGCTGTAAAGCCTGGATCTAGATCTGAATTTCCAGAAGTTCAAGGTTGTTGAGAACAGTGGAATTTATTTGGTTCCGTATCTAATTTAAATGCAAAACTTTTAAAGTAACTTCAATCAGATGTGCTTCGGAGCCACTGGAAAAATAGTGCAATAAAAGCTGAAATTAAACATATCTGGTATTGTGTAGGGATTTTATTAGTATTCCAGTTTAAGGTTAGAATAGTGCTCTCATGCAGTCAGCCTACGTTAATAAATTAAAGCAGGGAAGTTTGCAAATGATTTAAAATCATGGCTTACACATTTTCTAAAGAAAAAGAAGAGAAGCACAGAAAGTTCATCTTAATTCTCGAGGCAGTGCATGTGGTGAACATTAGTTTTCCCTTTCTTATTTTTTTAAGGTTAGCTAATGCTTTATTTTTCTTCACAAATACTGTACTGGTAACTGAAGATATCTTCCATATGTTTACAATGGCAGGGATAGCAACATCAATGATATAAGGACCTTCTTTAGGTGTGGCACATAGTAGCAAAGAAACATAACTGTGTATGTATTCACATCTCCACAGCGGTACTTTGTTCCAAAACTGCAAAACACTTCAAATGAAGGAACATGGTCTGGCACGAATTGGGAGCTGAAGGAAAGAAAGAATGCAGTATTTATTTAAAACCAAAACAAAACCTGAAACAAAGAAGCCGGTTCTTGCTTCTAAGTTTAACCTGTAATATTTCATTCAATATGCTGTCTTGATCAAAATCAGCTGCAGGAATAGGATAGCTATCAGTGCTCTCATTTTTGTCGACATGAAACAGAAAATCAATGATCCCCTTATTCTCCTTTGTTACCTGTTTTCTTCAGCCCAGCCAGGTTAGTGGTTATCTAGGGAATGTCAGCAATGATAATTCTTATAGAAACTCTCTCTCATGGTTTTGGCTGGTGAGAAGGTGTTTGATAAGAAACTACCAGGTGAAGGAGAGAAAGCAAGCTGAGAGGTAAACAAACATCCAAAGGCTGCCCAGGGGACTGAGGTTTGCGAGTGCTGTGCTCATTTTGGCAGAGCTAGAACATCCTGAGCGACTGGTCTCGCACTGCCTGGCTGCACAGCTTGCTGATTATGGATGGGAGGTCATGTCCTGCCTGGAGATGATCTTCACCAACCTGGAAAAGCATCTTTATTAAGGGCAGAGAAGTGGGAAAATGAAGAATTTCTAGAGCTATGAGAGCCCACCTGTGAAAGTGACCCAGGGCCCTCTTAATACTTTTAAAGTGAGCAGGACGGCCACAGCTTCTGTGTGCTCTGGTTTTCAGGCAGCACGTTGGTTGGGAGGTGGGTGGTTGTTGAGGGAGGCTTGCAAGGTTCATATGTCTATAACAGCTAAATGTAGTTTACCTGGTATAATGTTCTCAGTGAGCTGGCTTTGCTCTTCTGGCTTTTCCTGAAGGAAATTCTTCCATCTGGTTATTTTCAGAAGTTTGAAATCCAAAAGTCAGACTAGATGTGATCTCTGACCAAACAAGGGTCTCTCCAGGCAGTTTAAGAATACACTTTCGAGGAGCTGATTTATCCCAAGCTTGTGTTTGTGCCAGTAGAGCTGAAGCACCTGCTATGCAGGACTGCACAGTTCCAAACTGATACTCACCTGTGATGCATTGCCTCCTTGATCATCAGTTTTTAAAAAGACCCGAAGCCCATTTCTTTTTCTTCACTGCCTTCCTCTGACTTAAAAATTTGCAGGACATGACTTATTGCTTTGCAACATAAAGCCTGTCACTGGTAGCACTTGGCTTTTCCTTTTCCCCCATACTGGTGATTTGGTACAGCAGCACTGATTCCTGTGGTGTTAGACCTGCTTATAGTTGTGTAACAGGACAAATGGGATCCACAGATTTTTAGAGCTTTAAATGATCACAGAATACCCACAGATTCAGCAATGAATTGAGTGCTCTCCACTTTCCCCAGCCAAGTTCAAAAATGTGAGCATTACGAGCCCAAAGATAAAATAAAAAGAAAAATGCCACGTGAAGCACTCTGGTACTCTTGTTTTTGTTTTGTGCTCTTTCTTCAAGTTATCTCAAAGAAAAGTAATTTATTGAGGTCTCTTAAATGCGTATATCAGGTGCTGGCAGCACTGAATCTTTCTTGTGTATCCTGCTTAAGAAAAGAATGACAGCTGACGGATAAATCTTTCTAAAGAGGTCTGAAACAGCCATATTTACTGAACTGGATCTTTTGAAGACTTAGGGAGGCTACATTTTGCTTACCACTTCTGTATGAACTTAAACTATGTATCACTTCTCTTGTGTCCTTTTTCTGTCTCCCAGTAATTTTCTACTTACTGTTTGCATTTTAGTAGCACAGAATAGGGAACTCAAGCTTTTTTTGATAGGAGGCTGTATCTTTCAGAGCCCAAACTTCAGAGGACTTGCCAAATTCTGCGTCAAACATGAAACTTGCAGAAAGAGCATTAAAAATATTTAAACTAAGCAATTAATTTCTTACCATCTGGAAGAATCACAAACAGTTACAAAAGCAACTCAAAAATTCGTATGCCATTAATAGGCTGACTTCTTCAATACAGAATATTATGCTGTTCATAGCAACAGATTAATGTACAACCAGTCATGACTGGCCTTTCAAACAAATCAGAATAGACAATCCTGTAGATAATGGGGAATCTCTATATTATGATTGATGTCCGAGATTTATGATGTTATAAACTATTGGTTATGTTGTTTTGACAATGGAAGAACTAACGAATGAGACAGATTTGCCTGCAGTGATGAACTATATCATAAAGAAACATTAATAAAGATAAAACATTTGGAAATTCTTTATGAAAAATATCATTTTTGCTCTTTTCACAAGGAACAAAAGAAGCCAGAAACATGACAGATTTCATCAAGAGAGCTGTTCACAGACTAAAAGTAGGTCTGATTTTTGTTTTGCTGTGCTAGACTTCACTTCTCAAACCACAGAAGAATGAGGAGAGTGTTTTCAAGCTTACAGTTTTGTGGGTTTTTTTTCTTTCTTTTTTTTTTTTTTTTTTTTTTTTTTTCTTTTCTTCCACAGTGAATGTTTTCTTCCTGCTAATCCTGTAATATCACACAAGAATTGTTTGTGTCTTGGTGAATTCTTCTGTTCAGCCTTCTGGTGTACTCAGAAAATGCCACATAGGATCCACTGTGGTCTTAATGTCTGCCTGCTAAACCAGCAAGGCCTGCTCGTGTAATGAGCTATGGCAATAGGGGAATTGGGGGCGTTCAGCAACATATAGAATTTGCAGCTGACTGCATCTCAGTGTATGGCAGCTAGAAAACTTGAAAGACTGCGAACAAATGCACAGAACAGTAGGATCTGAGACTTGGAATCCTTTGAATACTGAAGGAAATGGGCTGCTCTGTAAATGGATACTTCTGGCCCCAGTGCCTCTCATGGAGAGCTACTCGATGCAAAACTTGGGATTCCCCATTTCTGAATACCAAGATACCTTCACTAGCTTCATTTTTTGGAGTGCTTGGCACTTTCTGGATGAACTTACTTTATGAACTTGGGCTACTCCAGATCACTAGGTTATTTACCTCACGGTTTGAACACAGAAATATCTGGCAAGGAATGACAGAGAAATCTTGGGTTTAAAAGTTAACATCCCAGAAGGGGTGGAACTTGGAAGTGTATAATTGTATATATTGGGCATCAACTAAAAAAGCAGGGCCAGAAGACTGAGGTAAACATGAACATGAAAGTCCGTCTTCAGCTGGTGAAAATTCAAAACTGATGTCAAGAACATTTTAAATTTCTCTTTCATCCTTTCTTTGATGCTACTTTTGTGCTAAGCTTCTCCAGAGTAAGGTTTATAAACCAGTTTAGCTGCGTTGTGCCACTGAAGAAGCCTATAGAAAATGGATGTCCTGTTGAGAGTTAGGGGAAGATAGATGATTCGATCCCTTAAACTCTCTATTGAGTCTTTCCACTTAATTTTCATAATGTAAAAAATATACACTGGTTACAGAAACATCTGTTTCAGAAACATTAGGTAGGTGGGCATGTGAAAAAAGGCTTCTCTATATTGCTAGTGAGATAAAAAATCAGTCTATTTGTCTTCTCTTTTGTTAGCTTTTCTCTTGGCTCTCTACTGTTCTAATCTTAAAGGTCAAATCCAAAGAGAATTAATTTAGATGCCTAAACTCGGAACACCCTTCCTGCAGATCCTGGTTGCAGCAGCTCATTTCCCAGTTGTCTGGGGCAAACAAGACCTCAGCTTTTGACCCCAGAATTCCCCACAAGTCTGAAGTTCTGCTGCTCCCTGTGTACTGGAGCACCTTGGTTGTACCACTATCACTTTGTCACCTTGTTCAGGCTTTTTTGCTGGCTAGGATCGGGCAGTTAGGGAAACTTCTCTGTGGTGTTTCAACTATATGTTAATCTAAAAGCAAACCTACATATGGTGAGTCAATCAATCTCGAAATGCAGTGATAGCAACTTTTCTTTACAGAACGCATATGGGAGAAGAGTGAGCTGCTGTCCCCTCTCTTCTTATACAATTGCATTTTTATAAGTGCATTAATATGTATTTTGTTGTCTCCTTGTATGAAGGATAGATTTAGATTGACTGAAGACATATCTGAAATAGTACTGTGATGCTCATTCTTGTTCCCACTTTCTGGCCCAAGAAGCTTGAGTTCTTTCTGCATCAGAATGACTGTGACAGATGAGAGTGGAGACTGTTAATTGTGATCACAGCCTTGGACTCCCACTTGCGTCATTCTGATCTCAAGAAGGTGCTGTAACTGCTTGCCTTTCCATGAAAGTGTATTGAGAGAGGGCTCTCTGGTACTTCAGAAGAATTCTCTACATCTATTTATCAGGAAAGCATTTGTAGGCACTTCAATTTAAGGCTTTGGAGACACTGTTATGTCCTTAACCAAGACTCCTGCTTCAGGTGAAGAAAAGAATTTGCACATAGGTCTCCCCAGATTGCTCCTGCTGCATTAGGTGTGTTGACCTTCAGGTGACTGTTCAGACCAGAGGTGGCTTCAAATGCACCTTCTGAGGTCGATAGGTCCTTCAGCGAACACCCAGGGAGCTGAGGCCCCTAAAAAAGGATTTGAAATTTCTTTCTGTGGAACAGTTAAGCTGCACAACATGTGGCTGCAGTACGTGCTTGGTGTCTGGGTGAACGCAACAGCACTTCATACTATGGACTTCTTAGCTTGGCAGAGTTGGCAAAACCTGCTTATGTTCCAGTATGTATCACTGACTGAAGCTCTTAGTGTTGGGGACCACTCCAAATGCTCTCCTAACAGTAAACATCCCACTGGGATTTTGCCTTACTACCTACTATATCTCCTGCTAAACAATAGTCTGTATGTAAAAAAAGAAAAAAAAAAAAAAAAAAGAAAAAAAAAAAAAGGCAGCTTTATACCTGAACAAATCACATATACAGCTCAGTTCTTTTACTTTGAAAGCACCCATGTAATTGTCTATAGTCTCAGATGAAAAATACAGCTGCATTTCATTTCAAATTCAAGTATTTTATAAAGGTGGACAGGGATTTTCAAGAGCATTTGGCAATTGGCTTAACTTAGATTCCTGTGAAATAATTGGTAAGTGATATCTAGAGGCAAGGAGTTAAGCTAGCATTGACTGCACTAGAAAAATCCCACTCCTGACTTCTCTATTAATTTCTTGGAAGATATGACAATAAGGTATCTCTTGCAGGTTGTAGTATATGGATTGTCACACAGTGCTTAGAAACTGCAGACCCCGTCTTTCTAAATTAAGTGGTTAATATCCTCCCCTGAACATCAGTGGTAAGGCTAAATTACATCTAAGAGCTATGTATAAGGCTTTTAAGAGCTGAGATATGCCTAAAACACTTAAGTTGCTAATTTCTGCTGTTGACAGTACTGAATTTCATGGGGCAATTGAAAACACAAATGTGTGTGCTGACTTATTTGCAAAGTCCTCTTCAGATTCAGTATATAGCAACCTCACTTTGCCTTGCTTTGGAGTAAATTTAGTCTGGGTACACAACAAGAACAAAAGTACACTGCAAATATTCTGTTTTGTGCGGCATAAGGTGGCCTTTGAATATTGTGTGGGAAACAACCAAACAAAAAAACCCAACCCCAAATAAATGTTAAACCAAAAAAATAAAACATAGGAGTACAGAAGCACCACTACACATGGGACTTAAAAACTGAGGTACAGTCCATTGTGGTTTACTCTAGTGCAGTAAACTTTGGCAATGAACTTAATTTGAATGCCTCAGTTTACCTGTGTCAAAGGTGCAGTGGGAAAACTAACATCTTGCAAGTACTGTTACACCAGCTGTCTCAGAAGAATATAACAGTTCACCAACCCTCAGACAATACTAGTAGAACAAATGTTGACATCCATTGAGACTTCTCAGCATGAGATTTGTATATGTGGGAGAATTCAAGTCTATTTCGAAGTCAGAGACAGGTATCTAATCTGAGTTTTTAGTTATTGCTGTAACAGGACTATTTTTAGAATCATACTGGGCTGCTTTTGTTTGCTGTGATCCCTTCCTGCCTTGTTACCATGGTTCCTCTGCTCCAGTAAGCTTCAAAGTCAAACACCTTCCCAAGTGTACAACACACAAAGATGTGCACACGGAGCACCCCACTATTACTAATTCTTCTACTCACAACTCCAGCAGGCGAGCTGTCCAGGGCAGGCATTGGTACACAGTTTCTAGCTTGGTACACGTCTTCAGGATGGAAATTGTTTTCTCTCAGACTACTCTGCACAACTAAATTGTCCCTGAGTCTCAAATGAGGTAACTAGACACTTCGTTTCACACAAAATGTTTTTGCACTTCAAGCAATAACTTTTAATGAAAGTTTTCAGAAGATTGTCCCAGATGGAATTGCTGTTAGGGCCAAAGCCTGTGTCCCTGCATTGACAACAGCAGTAGCTGAAGCAGGGCATCATACAGGAGCTTTGGAATATGCCAGTGACGTCCTCCTGATGGTACAGCCAGGAAAGCCTTTTGCATCCATGGAGCTTCGGTTGCATTCCTTAAGGCTTGAGCTTTACTTCTCCAAGTAACAGAGTTTAGCATAAATTCACCATATGTATCCCAGCTTTCTCCTCTCTCCATTTAATCTGAAGCTTGAGGAGAGCATTATCTGTATGATTTTAGTTTTTTTTTTTTCCTCTATTAGTCTGCTTGCTGGGCTTTTTTGTCTTGCCACCTGATTAGCCAAAGATATACCAGGTCCTTTAAAGAGAAATCTCATCTTGCAGTTCAGGAATTTCTGAATTAATTCTGCCTGAACTATTTCTGTGACAAATCTGCTAATTTCACAAGTAGATAAGTCCCACGTAATAGACAGTTCACTACAGGTTCTGATAGGCCAATTCTCATCTTCCCATTTTACACATTAAGCTAGAAGTAGAAGCCCTCCTGGCCACCTTTGGTATCAACCGCAACTTGCAGCTCCATTGTATTTATACTGTGCAATCACTGACAGTCTTTTGAATCTGGAGGTATCATGTGAACAGACTTTCTGATTAAATTAATGAGGCTTCTGCCTGTGACTGTCTTGGCCTCCTGGTGTTCCTGGCATTTTTTGTTTTCCTGCTTGAAGTACTATAATTATTTTCCTTTTTTCTTGCCTTTGCTATAATTGTGAAATTAAGAGGATTCACGACCTTCAACAAATAACAGCATAGCAAAGCAAAATAAAAAATAAATCCAAACCAAGCACTCTTAAAATCCCTCAGTGGCACAGCTGACAGTTAGGGCACAAGGGAAGTAAACTATCGTTGTATTGCTATTTTATTACAGCTGTATTCAGCGCTAGGTTGAAATGTTTGTCCTAACCTCCATTTTATAAACTCTAAGTGGTTAGTTCATTATAAGGAAGAGTGAAATATGGAGAAGGGTTGATAAAGTGCATTACAGGACAGTTGCATTTCCCTTTGCTCCTTGGTTCAGGTCAGCTGTACTTTAGACCATGGAGATGCATCTTGTTTAGCTTTCATATGGATAGAAATATGGAAGAATGGCTGGTCTGTATCTCACACACAGCCCAGCATCAGCACTCATCCACTTAGTTGAAAATAGTTTAGCATTTTTGTGATCTGATGAGATTTATGTTTTGAGCTGGTTCAGTGACTCAAGACACATCTTTTAAAACATGGAAAAAAAAAAAAAAAGTTACAATATGCTGTATATCAGCCAGTGAAGAATTCTGGAACAAATCACTTACATCTCTGCTGTGGGTGTTTGTTTGTTTTTTTAACTGAGTTCAAATAGTACTTTATGCTTCACTTTCACTAAATGAACAATGGCACACAGAGGTAATTTTATCAGCTTAAAGATATCTCTTATTTGATGACAAGCCCGTGTACCTTCAGCATGCTCATCTGCCATACAGCATACAGCATACTTTGTGCAACTCAGATACATTTAAAACTTGCCAATATTATTGCAGTATCTATATCATGGTACTTTTGGCAGGGGCTATAAAAAAAGAAGAGAAATCTAGGAGCTCTGTTTTCCTTCTCCAAGCACTGTCTTTTATGTTGTATCACCAGAACTTTGATAATTGTAAATCAGCAAATTGGTAAATGTTTTTTAAGTTGCTGAAGGAATGCTGATTTACGGCACAGGAGAAGACCTGGCTCCACAACTTGAGCAGATAAAGAATCAAAGGAGTTTCTGACAAAGATATTATTCCAGTCACATGGGTGAATGGAACTTTCCAAAGTGAGAACAATGCAGAAAGATTAAACAAACTAGACAATGAAACAATTATTTAAAAATATCTCCATTTTTAGCACATTGGCAAATGGGATGCATCTAGCGAAGCATATGAGTCTCACAAGCTGCCTCTCAATCTGGACCCGTGGAGCTGAGAGAAAACACCGCAGCAAGGAGAGACGGTGAGAAATCAGAGTAAAACTGTGGATGATGGGAACAAGTCGTAAAACTGTTTTCAGACCCTAAGCCAGTGTGGTGAGCTCCTTGTTCTGCTAAGGTCAGTACTAATCCTATTGCTGATTCAATGCTGTAGAGTCAGATGCTAAAACCAACTAGATCTATTGAAATAGTTACAGTTTGGTTCTGTCACTGGACTGTCAAGGCTTGGATCCAAACCTGGGATTTCATCCTTAGGATGGGCCTTTTCCTTAGTTTTCTTCTGCTCCTGATTCACATCAAATACGCCTCGCCAAAGAATTCAGGAAAATACTTTTTGATATCTTTGAAGGAAATATGAGGGAAAGAAATCAGAAAATGCCTTGCTGTTTAGCTGTTAGTATTTATAAAACCAGGAAGCCATCACTTACGGGCTTGCCATCCAAGGGCTAAATAGACAGAGGAAGTCCTGTTTTTAACATTGTAAGTGGATCAGTGGGAAGCACAGCAATGCCTTTGACTGGCTAACATAGTTAAAAACACAACTTGGGTATGTTCGAGTTTTAAGGTGTCACTGCTGTAAACATGCTGGCTACTATGCCTCTAAGAACACCTTTCATTTTATTTATTTTATTTTATTTTATTTTATTTTATTTTATTTTATTTTATTTTATTTTATTTTATTTTATTTATTATATTATATTATTATTTTTTTTTAATCCTAGAGAACAGGAGAGATTTAACAAAGTGAATCAGATGAGAGAAAACACTGAAAACTGCATAAAGGAAAGAATAATGGAAAACTGTATTAGTGAAACTGGAAACAAACATGAAAAGCAAGTATTCTAGATACAATTAGCAGAGTATGCTGGGAGAATGATGTTGTTTTGATTTAAAATACAACACCTTTTACTGAATGCAACACAGCAGAAGAAACCTTGTTTCCCTCTCTGGGTAGCAGCACACCCGTGTGCTGACCCAGTAATGTGGCAGCTTCTTGAGAGGGTCTTGCAAGCCAGGACTGGGCAAAGTGCCGCTGCCATCTCAGTCTCCGGTGGCAGGGAGGTTTCCATCTGTTGTCCTTCAGGAGGTTGCAGGTTGGCTCTCTTCAGAAGCAGTCACTAAGCTACAAGAACAACTTTGGCACATGAGAGACAGAAGCTTTTGTTTCTCTTCATGAAGCAAGCAGAGCTTTGGATTAGGTATGAGATTTTGAAAGAGGAGATGGACAGAAATAACAGTGTAGTTGGGAAGAATGTAGGAAAGGTAACAAGAAGCATAGTATAACAGACTTTTTTTTTCAGGAAAACAGAATTAGACCTGAAGTGTGTTATTAACACATGAAAAAAAATTGAGGGAAAAAGGCCTGCAGAGCAAGCAAGAAGCAGTTTTATTAGTGAAAGCGCACTGGGAAATATGAAGCAATTCTGAACTCACTGTTTAAGCACAAGAACTTGTTTTTCTACTTGATGCTTACTGTCCTGGCACTTGCCATCCTTGTGCCACAGCACATGCGGCTGCAAAATGGACATCCTGTGTCCTGATTAGTAAAAGTCACTAAAAGTTTTAAAGAGCATGTCCCAGAAATTAGGGATGAGACCTTATTTCCTTCCCTACTTTGGAAAACCTACGTTGTAAATTAGATGAGACCCCAGCAGAAGAGCAATAAGGCTGAACAAAGTACAGTCTGTATGCGAGAATGACAGGGTAAATGCTCAGCCATCAGCATGACACTGCTGAATGCAGATGCCAGCAGATCCCTGTCTGATCTAACCTAGTGATGCAGAAACCAGCAGCAGACTCACAGCCCTTGCACATCTGGGACAGACACGAGGAAGTATGAGAAAAATCCAACCGAATCTGCTTTCTGAATCTTCATGACAGGGCTCTTACTGGTGTTGCGTTCTTGTACCTGAGTAACTGAAGAATGAAGGAAAGAGGTGTGCAGCTTGCAGAATGGGAAGGGGGGAACTACAAATTACACACTAAAGGCTAGCTACAACAAGTGGTGTCTTCCCTCTAAACAGACTCTTCAATGTTACTTTTCCAGCTAAGTGGTATCTCATCTGGGACATATTTAAAAATCCCCACTGTTGCTCAAATGTTGGATAGTTGGCTTTCTTCTTTAGTCTGTAGTTAGTATGAGCTTTGAGCACGTTATCTCTGGTCAAGAAGCATAAACCAGTCACACACAGCATTAATGGACAGGATTGTCTCAAGCCAAGCACAACATAGTAAATCTGTGACACTTATTATCTCGCATTCCTATGACACATCTGCTATCATGCCAGAAACTGTTGCTGGGTTTCCAGGGGCTGTGGGTTGCTGAAACACAAACAGCTCATACAAATCTTACCCTCTCTGGCTGCCTACAGCAAACCTTACAGAAATGCTGGGGTGAAATGAAGGCACAGAAAAACTTATTTTGACTGGAGCCTCCGACGTTTTGGAAAGCCAGTGTGATCTCATCAGTACAGCTGAGTAATTGGGCTAGTGATAACAGAATTGTTGAGATAACTCTGGGAACTGAGGGTCTGGACCTTCATGGCAAATGTACACCTAAGCAAAAGAACCTGCTTCTGCATGCTCCATTTAGCAGACTCTTTCTTAATATGTGTTTTGTTTAAGTAAATGTTTATTTCACCACCTGAGCTGTAAGCCACATGTCTGACTATGAAGACTGGTGTTAGTTTTATGAGAATATTCAATGATGGATATATCCCATCAGTGTTATATTTTACTGGTGACAGCTAACTACCACACTCATCCATGTTAGAGACTTGAAACATGTACAAAACTTGGTGAATCACATCAAGTATTTAAGTATTTCCAAAGGGTGATATTAGAATTCAAACTAAACTCAACAGATCACAGAAGTAGTTTGAAGTCAGCAAGTTAAAACTCTAAAAATGCACTAGCAACTAGTATGTGCAAGAAAGAAAAGAATAGTAGGATGAAAAAATGAATTTGGGATGAATCTGGATATGGGCATTATAAATGGCCCCAGACTAAACAGAAGCCACCAACTTGCGATTGAGCAAATGTATTTGCAACGATCTTGGACGTAAGATACTATGTGTTTCTAAACTAGAACAAAATAACATAGGCACACTGGAAGAGATAAGTGTGAAGTAACAAATACGATCATAAAATTCAAAACTTTCTACAAAAATGCTGGAAGAGTTTGTGGTGTTTAGTTGAGAAAACAATATTCAGATACGGAAAAGGTCAGAAAAAGAAGGCAGCCACCACATTTACTATCCATATTCACTTATAATTGGATGAGACGTAACAGGCTTATTATAGCAAAAAAAGATTTAGGTAAGACATTGGAAAATCTTTCTAACTAAAAAAGATGGGTAGTGGAATGAATTCCCATAGTCCTTTTAAGCATCTTCATTGCTGGAGTTTTTTTAAGATTAGATTAGACAGACATTTAAGCTCATCTGTATAGACATTCTTGCCTCAGAAGAAGGTTGAAACTATATGTCTTGAGACCAAATTGCACCTACATTTCTTTTTCATGATACGTAGCCTGATAATTTTTTTAAACATATTTTGTAATTTGTATGTAATGCAATGCCAAACACATTGAAATAAGGCTGCTTAGAGTAGGTATGGAAACAAACTGATTAAACTAATTTTTATGTTTTTCCACTCATTCTGGAGCTATCATGCTGAGACAGAACACAAAACCAAGTGTGGTGTGAATGCTCATTATGGAAAAAAAAATCAAATATATCCATTTGAAATGGAAAATGTTTTCTGGTAGTAAAGCTTGCATTTCCACAGCACTCTTCTACTGGGATTTTCAAAGTGCTTTCAGAGATGGTCTTAGCACCCGAGGCACTTTGTGAGGTGAGACCACATCTGTGCAGCGTCACGTTGGAGACAGAAGCCTTGAAATATCCAGTTCAAGTTCTAAAACCTGCTGGTGCTCAGCAGAGCTGGGCCTGGCTGGCTCCAGGTGCAGCTCATCCCCTCCTCTGTGTCACGCTCTCTCAGCATCACTGTCACTTGTCAGTTTGCAGAAATGTCTCTGTGCTTTCATCAACACTTAAATATGGGAAACCATCCTATACGACAGTGATAAGTGTCGAGTTAGTGCCCTTTCCTGAAGACCTTTACCAATACATCTATGAAGAGCAAACAAGTAACAGGAACTTCTATAAATAGAAAGGGTAGCTGGTATTTATTAATAGCAAAAATAATTATATGTGTATATTTTATGTATGTGTTTATATGTAAATGTACATGTATTTACATAAATAAATAAATACATAAAATTGTATTATTTTGACCTAGTCTCCTATGTCATCTCTCTTTAGGACAGAGACCCAGGACGACTTCGTATGTATTTGTATAACACATTGGATCAAAGCAGCATCAATCTTGGCAGGAATCTCTGACTGAAATCATTAAATGATATTTATTGCATGTTTGTGTCTTAATGGTACAGTCATATAGTTTGGAAACATGAATTTACATAAAGAGATGCTTGTTTAGGCATTTTGAAAAATAATTATTTGATATTGTTATAGTTTGACCATTTAATATGCTTGCTTTACATTAATGATAAATGTTTGAGCCATGCAAATAGTATTTGCTGTGTGAATGAACACTTCTCTGTGTTTGTGTTATTTTAGTTCGGTGAGTTCTCACAGGTAAATACATTATAGTAAATCTGACTGCTTACAGACAGCTTGACATCAAGACAAATCTGTTAAATGTCTATTAAAAAAAAAGAGTTGGCCTGGTATTAGGGGGATTCACTTTTAAATTGGCACTGATATGCCTTACACTGCCCTTCAACACTGCACTTTGTTGTACTACTGTTAGAAGCAACAGTAAAAAGTATTTACACAATATAGAGAAAAAAACCTCCAAACTCTAATAATGAGAATAACCTTAGCCAAGGATATTTCTCTGAGAATTAATAACTAGCTGGGGTTAATGGTCACTGGCTTCACCTTAGGCCCTCAATTAATCCCTGAACCTCAATTGTTATTACCTAATTGACTTAGTTTCATTTCATTTTAACATTTCAAAGTGATCTTCCTAAAATCACCCTGACAGAGTAACGTGGTCTCTGTAGATGTGCACTGACATGGTTTCAATACCGTTACTTTGTCTCCGTGCACTTGCATCGACATTTCATTTTGTTTTGACATCGTGGTGCCACATCTATGGATCTGTGCAGATGACACTGGGTTGTTCAGATGAGGCGAAAGCCTGTCCAGGAGCGAGGGCAGGAGAACATCTTACAGAGGGACACAATGCCAGCTAAAAGCTACTGAGCAGAACTATTGTCATTATGGTGAATGATGGTGATCAGTGAGAATATGGTTTGTATGTTTGTAATGGGAAGAAAGATAACATTTCACTTGAAATCTTGCTGGTTTTCTTAAAAAAAACCACCAAAAATCTTTTCACTTAGATCACCTTAAAAACCTAGCCTGAAAAATGTACCAGGTAACGTATTAAAAAGAGTTTTGTTTTTTTTTTTAATATAAACATTTCACACTTACTTGAGGCTGCAAATAAATTATGCTAATCTTCTGTGTTCCAGTAACATAATATTAACACAAGCAGCTGAATACTGTAAGATGCACCTCTAAATCAAGAAATTCTTATAAAAATAGGGCATAAAAATGAAGTCTTCTTATTATGTGGAAAAGTTTTCAAAAAGTCTTTTGAAGCTCTTTGATCCAGCTCAGAAATAATTTTGGTAGATTACCATTGTACAAAACCCATAATTTATAGTAGCTGACCTAAGCTGCTCTTTGTATAACAGCCGTATATGAAACAATAGCAGGAAAGTGAAAAACACAAGGGGAACTAAAACTGCTCTGTTTATTATTTAGTTCATAATTACATCTTCCTTATTTAATCTTTTGAATCCTGGCATGTTCTTAATAATACAGGTTCAAATAATATTTACTATACACAGGAGAGTTAGTTTTGAGTAACGCATTTAGACTATCCAAACTTTGTGTAACTTGTGACCTTTCCCTAACCTAAGTGAGGTCTATTTTATACAGATCGTACTAGATAGACGTTTTTTCTATAAATGGTGAAGTTGCTGCCAAGCTTCCATTGTTAGCTAGTTCATTTTTCAGCAGGCACACTTCAGGTTCCTATCACACCACTGTAAAGAGCAAGCCCTTGAGGTTTCTTCTTTTGTCGACGTAATAAAATGGTTATTTATGAATAACCCGCAAATCCACAACAAATGGCCCTTCGTGACTTAGAATAACATGATAGGTGGAATTTTTCTTTTTTTTTTTTTTTTTTTTTTATTCCATAATGTTAAATTAATACTTGAGTAGAATTTGTCTTAACATATTTATAATCTCATTCTCTAAAATAACAAATGCATGTTTCAAACAACTGTTATTCTTGCTCAGTATTCATCACCTAACTGCAGAAGCTCCCTTCAGAACCTGTCTAAATAGCGAGACTACTTCTGCTGAAGTAAAGGAAGAATTGAGTGCATTTTTGCATACCTTTTGTTCACCCATGTGGAGTTGTAATTAACTCTGATAAATAATAACAACCTGTAGGATGCACAAGCTTTTGCCAGAATGACTGTGGTTTGAAAATGGGGAGCTATAGCCATCTCTTCCCTTCCAAGTCACGCCACGCAGGTTTTGGCACAGGAAGAAGGCTAAAACTTTGACTTCAACCGACCTTGCGGAAGTGCAGCGCACGCAAGGCATGAACTTGCAGGCAGTAAGTGTCCTTAATGAAAGAGATGGCTGCAACAGCTAAATTCCTAATACTGGCAATGCCTCTTGCCTAGTAGCACAGATGCACTCTTTCTTAGTCCTTTGCACAACTACAGGAGTGACTACACTGTGCCAGAGCTCTGCTGTGTCAACATTTCCAGCCTGCAGAAATGACCTGTGTTTCAAACCAAGAGAATGAAGAAGAGCACCACAATGCTTAAACGTTACAAGGCAGTGTGGAAATTTGAGGACAGTCTGCCTGGTACCTGAACCTGCTGTTTAAATTAGAGTAAGAGCAAAACTGCTTGAGATGGTGGGACGGTCCAAATGCATACAGAACTGGACACAGCACTCTTCAGATGTAGCATTGGAAACAGAAGCAGGCAGCAGAAAACACGGGACAGAATTTTCAGAGGGGAAACAAGGTCAAATGGGAGAATACTGAATAAATAAATGAGACATTGTTAAAAAAATTAAAAGGGGAGGACATAAAGGCAAATGGAAAGAGCTGTAGTAGTCTATATCTACCATATAGAAATCCAAAAGTACCAGGAAGGAATGACTTTTTCAATGAATGAATATAACAAAATAGGATGAAAATCATTCATGATCTATGAGTACTATTATACTAATGTGATAAAATAGTAACGAGGTAAGCACAGTAAGACGTTTGGTCCTTTTTCTTCAGCTTTAGAGTAGAAATTTTATTCTACTCTGAGCTAGCTTTAGGGAAAGATTATTAAAGTCATAGCAATAATGAGTCCCCAGAATACTGGAATGGTAAAGTTTTTTCTTTTTTTGTACCAGAGTGTGACCCCCCCACTGTGCTGTTCCTCCTATACGAGGAAGTTTTACTTCCCTGTTCAACAAAATTACATGAATTTCTAAAGCTCAGAACAGGCCTTATTACAGTGCTTGTAAGAGCAGATGCTTGGCAAGTTTATATACGCCAGTGAGAACATCATTCAGTTTTATGCACACTTCTGTTTTCTGGCTTGGCATAATTCATTAGCACACTCCTACAGAATACTCCATAGAACTCGATTTGGCTTTAATGTTAAGGTTCTAATAACTGCAGCATTGTTTTTTTAAAAAAACAAATCAAACGACAACCAACCAACAAACAAACAGTAGTCTCATCTCTTTAATATTAAAGTTGATGTTTACATACGACAAAAAGAGAAAATACAAAAATGAGAGGTTTTTACAAGATGTAAGTAGGAATAACAAAGTCTTAATTTGTTTAATGTTCTGCTTTCAATATTTAAAATAGTGACACTGTAATTTTCATAGTGGCAAAGCTTTT
The DNA here is from genome assembly GCF_036013475.1 of Columba livia. Taxonomy (NCBI): domain Eukaryota; kingdom Metazoa; phylum Chordata; class Aves; order Columbiformes; family Columbidae; genus Columba; species Columba livia. The sequence continues at coordinate 33,341,789 of NC_088606.1, read as the reverse complement.
TTCAATCACATGTAATGAAATTAGTATAGTATGTACACTTTTGTGGCTTATTTTGTCCTAACACAAAGATTCTTAAAGGGGCAAATACATAAAGATGAGGTCAAAGCTTTGATTAAAGACAGCTGTACTACTTTCCGACCTGTTATGTCACAGCATTAGGTAGAGGAATAAATAAACAAATACAAACCTAACCTGATTTATCTGTGTGCCCCCACATAAATTTGTTTAATGTAAAAACAAATAAAGCAAAGCTTTGATGGAGATTGAGCAGAATTTTCAACATCTGTGCAGATAAATTTAATTTATTCAAAAAGAAAAAGCAGCATTAGTGCATCATGTAAAAGCTGATTTAAATGATTTCATACAACAGAAAGCATATGCGCTAGCTAAAACAAATTCAGTTTGCCCTTAAAACCTATTTCACTCAGACAACCATTACTTCTGAATTTTGTACTAGAATAACATACAGTTATTTCTTATTTTTTTATTTTCTTCTTGATTTTACACATTCCCCTAACCTAAACCACAGTTAAAATTCCCAGGGGCAGCAACATCCTAAATGCAGCTTCTGTGTAGCATCGGGCAGGTACACTTCACAGATTGCTTCTGTGTATCTTCATGGACACATCCTTAAAGCTCATCAGGTAAAATAAACTAAGCACAATAACTTAAATAGTTGAACATGAATGAGTTAAAGGTATTTGAATATTTTTTTTTAAATAAATCTTTCCATTGTAACACACTCAAACCCAAGAAAATAATCTCTGTGCAGCAATAACTCACTGTAGTGGAGCTATACTAGCTTACCTTTGCAGGGAGGGACAGAGCACCAGGATGACTAAAGATATTTTTCCTGAAAATTTAAAGATTAGTCAGAATGACAAACTCCTGGCTGAAGCTTAAAATAAAGTGTTAAAGCCAGGACTAAAAATTCTAAATAAAAACGCTCTGTATACATCTGAAAACCATAGCTGAAAAAAGGGAATAGGATTAATACCCTTTCTTTTAACTCAAGGCAAGAGTGTAAAATGTCTGCATGTGAATTTTGAAACCATACGGGCACACAAAGTATCACCTCAGCTAAAAAAAGATCATGAATATGCACCGTGATGTTTTAAAGACCCTTTCCTTATGGAAGAGGTTATCAACTTGTGCTTTAGGGAGACTGTTACCACACCTTTAATTCTACAACAGAATCTGTACCTCTGCTTAACCTCTCTGAAAATCTGAACATGGTGAGCATACATGCAAAACTCTCATTCACTTTTAAAAATATTTTGCTCTCTCCCAAAAGCCAGATAGCAAAGAAAAGAGTATTAATGAGTGTCAAGCCCAATGAACTGCTATCATAAAGAAACTTCTAATCGAGAGCACAAACCTGAGGACCAGTTCTGCCCCGAGTGGCGATGAGGATGGAAGTAGAATGAGATTGAACTCCTCAAAACTTCAAGGAGGATGAACACCCACCTCAACATACCTCTGATCTCGGTGGTTCCAATAAGCGAAAAACAATGCTCTGACAAGAATACATAAGTACACAGGAAACTTATGCCCATTTGTGTGCTTTATTTGTCCTGTGGAACTGACCCAGTATGTAGCACTGTTTTATCTTTTTTTTTAACTCCCCTTCTTGAGCACTAGGATGGTAATCTTCTTCAGAAGTAACCCACATAGAGACCTCACACACATCGTTCTTTCGGACTTCAGTATGCCAGAAAATTGCATGTTACAGTACCTACAGGGGTCAAGACAGATTCCTTCCTCAAAGCCAGTCAAAAGAAAAATTCCTAGGTATAGACTCCCCAAGGAGTGGGGAGGAAAAGATGAAACACAAGTTATTTTTGAGTCATTAAACTACTTTTTGAAAAACTCACAAAACTACCCCCAGACTTCACAGGCTTATATACATAAATCCTTGCTCTTCACTTTCCCACCCCCCAAAAAAGGTCCCCTAACTTAGCTTATTTTTAGTTGTTAACTTGGGATTCCATTGTTGATTTTAGCAATCAGAGAGTGATGAAACACATATACCAATTATTCTCTCAAAATCTAGCTATTTACTGTAACAGTCAGAACTTACGTGATCCTGTCTTACCACTTGGGCTTTATGAGCTATGCATTATATTGTTTTAAGCCCCAGAACAGTCTCTACTAAATTTCCACATCAGTGTAGGTGTTTCAGTCAAATCGCTAGCATTGAATAAACTTGTGAGTGAAACCATAAAAAAGCTTCTTATGTTTAAAGGTGACTCTGTAACAGGCGTAAGAACCGAAAGCTGCACCTTTCAGCCTCTGCATTTTTTGTTTAGAATGCTAGAAGAAGCCATCCGGAAGGAAGGAAGATTATGAGTATCTAGAAACTAGCTGTTTGACAGAGACAGAAACGCTGATAATGAGTGGGTTGTGTCTGTCTTTTTTGGCTGATCACAATAGAGGTCTGAAGCAAAACAGAAACTCTTGATATGTTTGTGTAAAGAGGCAGTAGCGTGAGGCCGGGCGGCAGGAGTTCAGCTGAAGTTCAGGGCAGATGCTGCCATTAGTTTACACCGCAGGAAAGTAAAATTGCTTCCGGATTTACCTCTTCCTCCCAGCATCAGCACTGAGCCATGCTGTGTCGCAGAGTCACAATGTCAGTAGGAAAGCAGTCTTTTAGCAGGATACCACGTTCGCGATGGCAGTCCAGCTCTTCAATAAATCCATACCAGTAGATGACTAATCCAGGGCCAAATCTATCAAGGAAAAAGGAAAATGAACTTACGTGACTGTGCTAGGCGAACTTTAATTCCCCACCTCTGCAATTCCAAAACAAGTAAATCTGTTAATTTCATGGCAATATTGTAGAGAGTATTAGACCTCCGTTTAGTTTTTAAATTTTAATCAATGTTGAACTGATATATGTCATTAATACCTGATTTCATCAACAAAAATGCTATTTAGAGACTCAAAAAATCCACATAAGTTTTCTTTTTCTTTTGAATACTTTGCATATATTAGTAATAAAAGACCTATGCCTTAAATATTAAATAACATTTAGTAATTCTGATACATACAGAAGTCTCTCTTGCCCTGCACTCTGCTTTCTCAGCTTTGGATGTGCAAGCATTAAAAATACAGGGGCTTATGCAAGTCCAGGTTCATGCAAATTATAATGCCGTGAAGATAACAATGAATCCTTAAAATATAATTTCTACAATGTGCTATTATTCAGGTAAATCTTAATGCAAAGGACAAGTCAGAAAGAAAGTTTCTGCTGCTATGTCTCTGAAATGTGCCTCAGGGATTCCTCAGATATTGCTAACTCTGTCTGATCCCCACCAGGCAATCTCAGGAAGTAGCCCCATGGACTATTTTACCCATCAGGAAGTTCAGACCTTCAGGCTGGGTTCATAAAGAAGTAATCACTATCAATCACTGTGTACTGCGATATGTTTTGCACATCAGCTTCACGTTTTTCCTACTGAGAGCACTTAATTAAAGGGCAGCACTACTTTTGGTGTAGTGTTGCAGGAATTTTACAGTGAAATCATAAATTATGAATGTTGGGTTAGCAAGAGGATGTCTAAAAACAGAACTGCTTTCTGTAGTCTAACATTACAGCAGTCTGTACAACATTAGGCCAAAAAGCTTTTTCTTTCCTTGATTTATTATATGCTGTAGTGAACTTGCCAAAAACAACAGTGCAGGATGAGCTGTTAGATACCGTCTGTACAAGAAAAAGTTCAATAAAATGTCATGTAATGGTTTATATGCAGAACCGTGCTCAGGACTCAACCAATATGGTAGGTAATTTTTGTTAATGTTTAATTATAATAAAAATGTGGTGGGGGGATGCACAGCAACCTAAATGTCCATTTAGCAGACAATACAAGCACTTAGACCTGTGGGTAGTGCCAGACTGGCTTCATTAGGGTGGTTTCTTTCCAACAACGGAGGGAAAACTCTATTTGATGTGCTTATGTAATGGAACAGGCATCAAAGGAAGAAGAAACCCCTGTGGCTTCCTCCTGCAGTTTCTATTAGACACGGTAGTCTTGTGCCCAAGACTGCTGCATAGCCTTGTAACATTTCGGTTTATGGCTACTACTCTTCAACCTAGAAGTGGCCGCAGTTTAGTGGCAAAATAAATTATCCCTCAGCATAGCTGCAATTGTGCTTTTTGCAACAGCAAAATGATATTTGAAAGTGGAAAGGTTAAAACTCCGACAAATCCAGCTATACTAGCCAACGTATTCAAACACGTTTTGCATTGAATAAAGCACAGACCAAAAAGTGGCTCATAAGGAAGCATGATGCTGCCTACACCCAATTCCTATGTTTTCTCTGGCTGGTCAACAACTTCAGCCTCTGTTGTCTCTAAGGGCTTCTCTCCATTTTCCTTTGCTTAAGTTCATGTGGGGCCAAGATGTGCATGACCTCCCTGTAACACAGGGGCCAGCTGGCCCAGCAGCAGCGAGGAGCAAAGGGTGAGTGAAGCCAAGGGCTCATGCTGCTGCCTCCCTAACAGGCAGCCAAGTGCAGAAACAGGAGGGACCTGCTCCTGCTATTTCACACGCTGCGTATCTGTTCCCACATCAGCCAAACACATAAAAGGGGTAATTGAGTGGGAATGCACTTATTTACTAACCAAAGTTATTTTAAAAGCCACAATGCCCAGATGATAGGGAGCAGACCCTACATTTCTAATGGGCAACTTTATGCGAGGCAGAAGCTAAGAAATGTACACAAGTACCTACTCATTATGAGCGCTTGTGCCAGGTAGAATCTCGATGCTAATGAGCAGCTGCTCAGCCCAGGTTTTGCGGGGCTCATTTTGCTCCGTGTGGCAGTCTGAACCCCCTGGCCACCATAAAAACACATGGGGCACTGTGCTTAAGTCATTTGTTATTTTTTTGAAATCGTGATTTTTAACAAAATTAATATTTCGAGACTCCTCAAAAGGCTAATTTACGTCTTTCTAGCAAATCATAACAGCTCAAGCACAATTTTTCACGAATATTTTGTGCTTAAAAAATTATGTTCAGAAATGCCAAATCTGATGATAAAAATTATATACAAGAACATCTGCATAGTGTTAATTGCAGGAGCAAGTACATCTTTAGCATGAAAACATCCATCAATCATGCTTTCGACTATGTTATTATAGCAAAACTATTTGCCCTCTGCTGCCTAGGTTGCACTTTTTTCTACTATATGGTGTCATTCCTTCTGTTATAGCTCTATATCACACAGCCCATATGTATGATCACATAAAAAAACATACCATACTTCTGTTTAAAAACACTTAAGTGCAGTAGTTACGACCAAAATTAACTTGTTGGCACATTAAGCATTTGCCACTGACTATCAGGAACTCCTGCTGCTAAGTGCTAATTTCTCTCTCATTAACGCCCAGAGTTGGCAAATCACAAACAATGCCACTGGTTAATTACTGCTGCCTTAATCTGAAAAGACACTTAACCTTTTTGGGTAAGGGGATGAGGTAGGGAAGTGTAGCCTAGAAATGAGAACTATCTTTTTTAATTTGACTCCTTCCAAAGCACAGATATGACACCATGAAGAATGAAATTCAGCGCCGTGAATTACAAAATAAAGCTACAAATTTATTTCTGCCTCAATCAGAACACTCGACAAGTTAGTGACTAAGCCTGGTTTACACATGAGAATAAACTAAAATGACAGAATGCTTGCTCAGTATTTCTGTGGATAGAGGACTCATTTAGTAGCACTGAGGAGAAGAAAATAATTTTGGATACACCAAATGGTTCTTAAACTATATAGATATGGTATGCAATATAGGCCAGGTTATCCCATTTCATATGGAAGAGAAAGTTTAAGCTCAAAACAAAGATCAAGCTTACAATGTAACAAACTATGGACTCTTATGGATTTTGTTCTTTCTCAGAAAAATGGTATAAATCCCTAAAAATGTGCATAACTTGTATTTTTTCCTCCCCTCTTTAGTTCTTCTCCTGAAAAGCTTAGGTGCAAAGGAAAATGCTCAAAAGTTATACAGAATTATAGCCTTACCTATTCCAGTGAAACTACTACTTCTAGAACTTTACTTTTATATGGAGGTTCTTTTTAAAGCTGAAAAGAAATCCAAGTAACTAAGATTTGGTTGATTCCATGCAGTAAAAATAGAATAAACAGGAAATATAGAGGCAAGCTTCCTTCAGAATACAATAAATACAGCAAGTGAAAATTGTCCAGGGCTTGCATCAGTTTACTTAAAAATCAACATGTAGCTACCATCATATAAAGCCTGGTTTAGTCATTGTCTAGTTTTGACATTAGAAGTTGTGACTACAAGGTAGTCAAAGCCAATCCAGCTGCACTTCAGTGTGGGGCCAGAGTGCCAAAAGCCCATGGATTAGTTTAGGCCTAATTTAGGCTTGATACAGAAGACTAAATTTAGTCTTAAATACTAAAGGTAGCAGACGATGTCATTCAAAGAATCAACCAAAGGATTTGAGATAGATGCTGGATATAAGTTTGAGTATAAATATAAGTTTGAGTATTGTTAAATATAGTTACAGGCTCAACAGTGCTTGAAATAAAACTTAAGCCTGATCACACTACTCTAAAAAAGTCAGCTTTGTTCTAATTTAAGAGTGTTCCGAGGAACTTTTGTACTGGTTCAATGACACCAATTTTGAAACACAACCCTCAGTTAGAGGAGTATAGATTTGTATATAGATAATGATGGGACACTGGGTTTTGTTCTTGGAAAGGAGTGTAACAGAGATATGCTGAAAAGCCAGGAAGGTAAAATTCAAATAACTCAAAGCCAAATGTTTCTTTTTTTTTTTTTTTTTAAATAAATTGTATCATCATATAAGCCAAGGGATCACTTAAGAAAGAAAAGAGAAAGAAAAACCTAAGTAAAATCTGAATCTGGGTTTAACTTGCCCTCCAGTTGAACCAGTTTTGTGCTAGAAAGAAAAAATACTCTTATTTATTTATCAAAGTGGCCTAGTAGGCTCACACATATTCTACTTCACTTCAAGAGAAACTACTATGTCTTTTCTTCTGGAAAGTCTGTGTGGGGTCCGTACTAGCTTCTAAGGATTTGCCTAGACATGTGGCTGTTACGAGTGGATTTTTTCACCATCAAAAAGCCTTGCATGTGGTTTTATGAAAAATGCATTTTCAACACACTGCTCGATACTGAGCAGAAATGTAAAACATCTTGCAATTGTTTTAAAATAAATGTTCACTTTATTTATTCTTAGTCTATTTGTTATAGATGCATCTCAGCATAATGTAAATAATTTCAATTCCAAGAGACTCTCATAATGAAATGCTGGCACATGAATTATTATTTCTAATGTGCATGTATTTAAGCAAATATTTTATCAAACAGATCCAGCTGAGTATTCATGTACAAAAGCATAACAGTCTACCTGGATGGTGGTTTTAATTTTGAAGGTGACATCTGAATGTGTCTTCGAGGGACCACATTCTGGTCCCTCACTTTTTAACTTCAGATCATCAACAGTGTCCGCAAAAAATCTGACTTTGTTTCCCTGTTTTTCTTTTTAAACATCAAGAATACTAGAGCATTACCACTTGCACATCACTACTTATTTCCTGGGAAAAGGAAATTACAAAAAAATCACAAATAAATTATTACATTCTCAGACAATTTAACATGGTTCCTGGGAATCACAGTTGTTATGTAGTACTAATAAACCCTGAAGATATAATAATTAAAACCCCCGATAACATTTAATAAGTTTACTGTTTAGAGACTCACAACTTTATTTTAGCATACTTGTAGAAGTCTCATTTGTGTCAGTGGAGAAAATTTAGATATTGGCAGAGCCCGGCTAGTAGGCAACAACTGCGACCACATTTTCAAGTAAGGTCAATTGGCATCAGCCAGCCAACTTCCTTACGTCTAGACCACTTAACTACTGCTGATGACACAGCGCTATATATCTTGGCAAACATTTAATAGCCACTGCTCAGAAACTGACTTTGATTAGCAAGAAATTTTTCCATTTAAACAGCTACTAGAAGCCTAGTTCAGAATAGTTTATAACACAGTAGTATTTCTGCTACTGTTAATTTATATAGAATTTTAAACTCAAATAAGAGTACTTGTGCCTAAAGACAGTGCTTTTTAAAAACTCTGAACGCAATTTAAAGATAACTGTGGGGTTTATTATCCACATCACTTTTTCAATCCTCCACACACTTTTGTGAGCCAGTGACACACACACATGCTGATTTAAACAAAAGATGCCTTCCAGGCATTACACAGCACCTTATTTATTTGACTTCACCAAATCTGGTCAAAAGAAAGAAAAAAAAAAAACCCAGTACTTAGTAAAATCAAGTAACTGAATGATTTTTTTTTACTTTAAAAATGTGATTCTGAACCTGTAACTCAGAAGGCTACAATATTTTTGGGCCCAGCGCCCTTAAGCTACTTAATATTGTCTTCCTCCACTAGCAACTACAGAAAAATATATTTGCTGGCAAAGTTTAAAAAGTCCTGGTGACATACTTTTAAAGATAACAGGAAACTAGTAAGCACTATATCAAGCCTCACACACAGAAGTTAGCAGCGTATTATGTCTTAAGGATCCAGGCATCCAGTTTATGCTGCTTAAGGTAAAATTAAGCAAGTAAAACCTAATCTGCTTTAAGCTTTGATGTTACCACAGTAGTTGGGGGAAAACTTACTTTCAGTGAAGACAAGGAAAAAAATTAAAGTCTATTAATATTGTGTGAGACTCCCATTTCCAAGGAGGTTTTGACTCAAAAGTGGGAATTTCTTTGGGGCTGAGAAAGGTAGGCATTTCCATGAATGCCAGATATTGATGTTATTATATATGCAGTTGACGTGGAAGTTGGAGTTGTCAGGTGAAAAAAAGGTGGATGAAAACTAATATCGGGCCTCTGTCTCTATAGTCTCACGTCTCTTGGATATAATTAAATCTTAATGATATATATATTTTTAAATTTAATATTAATTGTATTTTTATTTCTGCAATGAGGCTGTTAAGGCATCAATCAATTACCAGCATTTTATCAGGCTTATAGTATGATTTAATTGCTTTCGGCATTTGGAGAAACAGAAACAAGTCAAGTGATATTTATGTGGATATAAAAGACAGTTTAAAATATTTTAGAATTTTGCATAGCACAATTTTTAAACGCTTATTATTAGATGCACCAAAATCTGTGCAAGTCACTGTCATTAAAATATTGTAAATACAATATAACTTTTAGCTGCATAATATATCTTTAATACACAAACTGTCGAAACACATTATTCACTTACACTTATTCATTCAGATCTGAGTACTGTTCTCCAGGCAAATAAAGGATTTTTATAATCCTCAATGACAAGTTAGGGTTTTTTAAAAATATAGTTCTCATGGAAATTAACTTTTGAAAGCTATGATTAAATAACATTAAGGTTACACTGATTTACAAGGATCAAGGCTTTCTAAGTGAAGACTGATGCAGTGAGTGAGAAAGAAAACACATACTGGCTCAAGGCAGCTTGTCAGTAAGATGAGAGCCTTGAGTGAACTTTGAATTTCTCAAATTTTGTTGGTTCATGTCCTAACTTCTATTGAAACATATGATTTTGTTGTTTATTAGTAGCGTTCCAGATGTTCATCTTTCAAAGTGCCTGTGTGTACTTAATGCAAAACTTTTCTTTTTTCAAAATCAGGTGAACGCTTTGCACATCCGACTGTAAGGTTTTGTGTTGTAAACAGAGACTGTGAGGTGCCCCTTCCGCCTGCACTGCAGGACTGGGCTGAGGTACTGAAAATTAACGCGGTACTCACACCAACATTTTAGACATTATGGCCAAATTATGGAAATTATGGCCAAAGTTGTCTCTGGTTTTAGTGGTTATCACTTGGGTGTGCATTTTGGAAATGAATGCATTTTAGCTGCCTGGGAAGTCAGTTCCAGTATCTATCTAAAAGAGGTAATAGGCAGTGTTCCAGGTACCTTACTTGGTAATTTGCAGATAGGTCCAAGTTTGCTTGAAATCACTTAACCATGTCAATACAGAGCAAAGTGACTTCAGGCACCCTGGATGATGGGTATAACTAAGCAAAAGGAGCTCGACCAAAAAATCTCAATCTGAATGTACAATATAAGAAAGCTTTCTACACCTTTTTTTCCCCCCAAGAAGTGTAATAAATTCTTTTCTGATGGAGATAATCTACTACTCTGTATTAGCTGTTGCATTTACATATTTGTCTTTTACGATTCAAGGTTAGAATATTGTTTCACTGTACCTCTACAAGTGCATTGATGTGTTTCTGTTCAAAGCAGCAATACCTTCCATCCTGCAATGTGCACTTTGACGACTAGATTACTAAAGCTATGTTACTTCTATTTAAGTTGTGCTACTTGTATTGATCAGTGAAGACAATGCAAGAGCGTTGCTATCCTTTGAAAAGGGGGTTGTTTGCATTACAGAATTATTCCATAGATTGTGGCTGGAAGCGATGCTTTCTGATTAAACCCAGGCAGAGAACGGTGCTTCCTGAGGTCCTTGCTTGTTACTCAGTTTTCCTGAGAAAACCTTAAGCCATTAGTTCACTCTCCAGAGAGAGTTGATGCAAAGCCGCTATTGTTGGATTCTGCACATTTGAAGCTGTGGATCAGTGTTGAGAGAAGTTACTGAGCCTATTTCAAACATTTTGTTATATTCACATCAGTCCTCCCAAAGGAACGCTTGGCTGCAAACTACCTCTTATCCCAGGTGATAGAAAACATGAGAAAAGCTTTTGAGTATGCTTAGATTGAGGTCCAGGCAGCCATAAGTGCTGGTCAACTCATGTTGCCATTAGCTGATTAATAGTTGTTTATTTTTAGGGCTGGAAGTAACAGGCCATCCTAAGGCCAGTGCAAGATGATATCTGAATAATCTGTGAGTGCCTCATAGTTTGCAGCAATCCTTTCTTTCTGTGCAGCTGTTTATCTGGTGACAGCACTTGCCAGAGCGAAAGGAAATGCCAAAAGTGCATTTAACAGAGGAAGCAGAACTGCTCTCATGGCATTTGATTTTTGTTTAATAATTATTGTAAAATAGAACCAAACTAATAGGAAAAGTCGTTCAGATAGCAAAAATGTTGATAAATAAATGCACTGTATAGCTGTGTGTTTAGCATTTGCAGAGTATAAATCTTGGAACCAGCATTAAAGCTACCTCAAGACATTTTGAATGAATTATTAGACAATTCCGTATCTCCAAATCCTTATACACAAATATACAATAAAACAAACAATGTAACAGATGAATTAACAAATGGAGGACAGCTCATTTGGGCTTCCAACTTCCCAGATCACAGAATTAGTCCAAGACTGGATAGTAAATCACACTGAGTACCTTCACACAACGTTGCTTAGCAGTTAACTGCCAAACACACTATTGTGCATAATTGACAGGCAGAAATATTTTATGTGTGATGCTGTACTTAAATTTACTGTCTCTCAAAGTGCGAGTCTCCTATCCATATTAAGGAGGGAACAGATGAAAAAGAAAGTACTACGTCTGTTGCCCATTACTGTGGCACCTGATGTCCACCCAGAAGGAAAGCAAACACCTCCTCCAACCTGGAATATTGTTGCTGACTTTGGAATCTGCTGGCAAGCTGTACTTGTGCCTGGCATTCACTCTTTTCATTACGAATCTATCACCTGGGTGTGATGCCTGAGGCTCTTCAGCTTGTCTCCCAGTTGATACATACACACAGTATCTGTACAACCCAATTTGGCCCTGCCCTACTTCATATTGAAAAATAACTTAGTTTTTACTTGTTTGTTATTTGGACGAAGAGTGCATCCTGGGCTATGTCTTAAGTAGCAAGCTGTATCACTTGCAAAATATCCGCTCTCTCAGAAGACTACAAGGACATTTCACATGGTTTTAGGTGGAGACTGCTCTAGAGACTTTAGAAGACCATCAAGGCAATTTGCAGAATTGTTACATTCATTATTAGATAAAGTAAGTGCAAAACTGGGGATGTGCAAAGAAACTTGCTTTCCTTTTCCATAAGGAACAGTTTTTTGCCTTCTGTCTCCTTCACTATATATATATATATATATACACACACACATTCTTTATTTGTATCTATCAGTCAAACACTGCATATACCTTCTGAAAAATTCATAAAGCTGTTTAGATTTATTTACAAGTTATGTGGTCTTTCTTAGTATATATCACCACTAGAAACAATTTAATTTCGACTTTCTTTGCTTACCATGCACGGAACCTTTCCAGGTTCACTATTAAGGTACAGAATTCTGTTCAAAAGGATGATATAGAAATGTATATTGCCATGTAACCAAGTCTAGAGGGAGGGAGAAGAATCAGAGGAAGGTCTGAAAGCAATAGCAAATTAGTCGAGGTAGTCAGTGACATATTACAACCCATGTCTGATGAGAATTGAGTCAGAAGTCAGCAACATGACAAAATCACAGTAGTAGGAATATTTTCCCTCATATAATAACATGTTGAAAATGGTGGAAGACAAATTGGACTCCATATTCCCGTGGTGGTGTTTTTTTTTTTTTTTTTTTTAATTAATCTTTGCCATGCCATTGCTAGATTGCTCTTGTGTCAAGTCACTCTATATACAGCATTTATATCAGCTGTTCCCAAAGATGGTATGAAGGTTACTATCCAAATAGCCACAAGGTCTCTGTATTAAATATAGCAAAATCCTGTCAGACAAGTTCCAGACAAATTGAGAGTGATCATGTGTTTTGTTTTGTTTGTTTTTCCAAACGGTCAGTGTAATATATACAGTTATACTATTAAATTGGAAGACACCATAAAAACTACTGTACTAAAAATGGGAGTCTGGCATCATCAGTGGGCAAGATATTAATAAAACCCATGAAAAATGTTTCAATATTAACATTATGTGTGTTACAAGGATTTTTCTCAGATTTTGCTGATTTAGCTGTCTGGTAACCATAATTGCTAGATAGTTTAAACATTTTAAGAAAACACAAAAGAAGAAAATGTCCATTAAACATAAAACTTCCGGTACTGAAATATCTTTTTGCCTTAACTGTTTGCCTTAGTTTTATCTTATATGCACTGTATTTTATAAAAGAATATTGTTGGTTGGCAGCCTTCTAAGGGCATCAAAGACAGCACCAGCAGTCTCTTTTTAAATGAAACCGAAAAAACATGAGTTATTGAGCTGCTAGTCCTATTCAGTTCTGCTCCCTTTATTACAAAAGCAAAACTAATAAGAAAGAAATGTAATAACAAGAAGAAAATTAGTGAAATATAGCTTTTCCCTCCAAAGATAAATTAAGCTTGCAAGGACATAGCTTGGATCATTGTAAACAGCCAAATGCCAACCAGTTTTACCAACCTGAGACTTGGCTAACTTCCACCTGAGCAGTTACCTTCTTGTTTTCTGGTTCTCACATCACCTAAAAGCTCAGAGTAAGTACGTTAAGTGATAAGATTAGTATCTGTCGTGGGCAGCTGTCTTTCCCTTGTCAGCTAAAACTTGAGAGGAGTTTTTTTGTTTCTTATTTACCTTTCAAGCATGCCATACGTTCAAAACGTAATGAAGGACAGAGGTTAAAAGTGGTTCCTGAATTCCACGGTTGCTGTACTCTGACAGGAACCTCCCAAGAAAGCTGTCTTTCACACAAATCCACTTGCCATGAACAGCCATAATGCAGCTTAAGGAGAGGCGCTGACATAAGGTTTCCATCTGCTCCACCCTGAGCACCGATCACTGAGTATGTTGAAGATGGGAATGACACCCTCAACTTGAACTGAGTAATGGAAGCCCAATATAGACAATAAAGCATACTTAAGATATTTTTTCTGTCAGTCCCTTCAGCTTACAGCACTCTTGCAAAGAGAGGGGTTTCCCGAAAGGAAAAAAAAACACAAAAAAACCCCAAACAACAAAATAAAAAAGTAGAGTCAAAAAATGAGAAGGGAGAACAACCACAACTCATTAAATTAAAGAGTCAGTGAACATTCAGGCAATTTGAATGGTTTCCTTTTGCTTCTAGGATCTCTCCATACCAACCCCTGACTTTTGCTAAAAATTTGAAAATCTCTCATTGCACCTTTGAGGCATCATGTTTTTTACAAATTAGTATTAGTATTAGTATTTCTACACTCAAGATAACTTTTACATGTAGTTTTAAATAACTGAATTGACTTACAGGTAGGCCTCTGCACAATAGACTCATACACCTTAGCTAGACATTACATATTACTGTCTGCCAATATCAATACACTCAGCAAGTGTGACCCCATCTTTCTGAGGAATGAGATGAATCGACAGTGGGATTTGGAGCTTTGCAGCACCATTTTGCCGCGCGGAATTCCTCTAATTGCACAATTATTCCCTTCAGGCTACTGAGATCCAGACTGACTGATTATCACTTGAAATAATGTGGGATGTTCTGTCCTGGTTATAAAAACTAGTTACCCAGTCAAAAAACCCAGCTGTCCCATACTCCTCCTCTCCTCGGAAGTACGTGGCAGCACGATGTATGAATGGGTGCAGGCACAGACATTATCTTCCTCAAGCCTCCTAGGCCTAAAGCGCTAGGATGAACTGGTAAAGGAAACCTTGCGCTGCTCATACAGGTATTATATATCTACTGAGGGTAAATGGGACTTCCACTCAGAGACTGGTATATCTCTCCCTCTCCACAACTGCTAAATCCACATTAACATTTTTAAAAGCTATTTCTAAAGCCATACCAACAGATTAAGCATTATTTTCAGTTAAGTTCAAAGAGAAGAAAGAGTGCAGCTTTGCCTGCTCTACCTGATTTCACTATGGCAACAGCAGAAAAACGGTAAATTCAGGAGATTAAGAGAGCTACAATTCCAGCTGAACCAGCAAAAGTAAGACTTAAAAATTAAGTTAGAATTTCTTGATTGCCTACAGGCACTTTTGAACAGTTCTTTAACTAAAAAAAATCAAGTCAGGCCACATATAATTTCTATAATTTTTGATAAAAATGGTACAGAACAGTATAGAATAGCTTCTATTTGCTTAAGTAATGTTTCCACTTTAATGTACTTACTTGCTCTCATTTGCTTAACACTGCCAATATTTAGCATTGTGCAAATTTATGGAAATCTGGCTTTAAAGAGCTTTGTGGTACTGAGTGATTTTTAATTTTTTAAAAAGTCTTATACTGAAGTGACTTGATGAGTTTCTGGAATAAATGAAATATAACTGAGTAGCACATAACAACGTCTTGTGACATGCTGTGAGGTAATACAGGCAGCAACATGTTATTACTGAGGGTAAAATAAGTTGATTGGTTTTTACACTGGTTTACTTTGCACAAAAGTCTGTCCTGTGACTATGAAAAACGATGGATAAAACCTGATAGATTTGTAATCTTTTTCCATGGGCATTTAAGGACAATTGTGCATTTGCACAGTACCTTGCTTATATACTGCAGGAGTTGGGACATTGTCTAATATTTACGTTAGAGGAACCCAAACTGTATTTCACTTCTTAGAAAACAAAACAAACCCAAACCAGATGCTATATTTGGATCACTACTGTGTAAATACATAATAAACAAAATCTAATAAAAGAGCAGATGTGGTGACAGTAAAGAAAAACTTTTGCCTTGTTGATAGCACTGTCTGGCAGCCATGATCAATCTTAGAACATTTGTTGCAAAGACCCAGAAACCAAACCAAACATTTTAGACAGTGTTCAAGTTATCCACTTTTTTACTGCCGATAACTATTCTGACTTTCGCGCACAATCTGCAATTTTACTTTAACATGCCCAAAATATAGATACAGTTCTTTTCAAACTTACACATAGATATACAACCTGTAATACAGAAATTATATTCCCCTCCGCTTTCCCAGAGGAAGAAGGAATCAATCTGTAATACAGTTGAGTGCTACACGTTCACAAAGTGATGCAGCTAAGGAAAGGGGAAAATAATCCTATGAAGGGCTGGGAGAAAGATTTTCAGTAAAAATCTAGAAATCTTGCCTATCCTTAAAGACTTGTTTTGCCCTTATCTGGAAGCTCTAGACAGGTCATTCAAGACAGACACGTAATAGCCAGGTACGGAGCAAAGGGAGCAAAGCTACCGCAGCTATGAGCAGCTCCTCATAGGAAAGACCAGATGAGTTCGGCCTTTCCAGCTCAGGAGAGCAGAGGCTGAAAAGACAAGTAATTGTCCCCTACATCAGGGAGACCAGTGCTCTGGGTCTAGAAAAAACTTTCAGTGAGGGCAGTGAGACCAAATCACTTCAAATTATTTTAAAATCTCACTCGGTAAGTTTAACAAAAGGTTATAAGACATGGTGTTTATGATAGCTGGGTACTAGACATGGTGGCAAAATCTTACACATTTTTAAATGCAGTACATGGAACTAATAACATAAAACATGCTCTCAAGCAATTTGAAATACCACCACTACTAACAAAATTAAATACAGACTAAAATGCTTTTTCCCAACCTGAGGAACAAAGACAAATGTCTGTATAAGACAATATATATTTATAAAATAACAGAAAGTTATTCAGAATCTGTAAAGACAAAGAGTTTTAAAGAAGGCAGGATTAAAAAGAATCTTCTTTTCAAATGAGCAATATGAATATTAACCATTGTTTATTTTCACGCAGTCATAGCTTAATAATTTAATTTTCATAAATAATAATGGACTGACTGATTTTTATCAAAGGTAAAATCTACAAGTTGCGAAGTTTCTCTAGGCTTGGAAGATAAATACATAAAGACAAGAAAACTCTTCTAGTTTCTGGATTCCTCCTAAGGTTCTGGTTGTAATGTACATAGCTCATAAAAGGTTCCTGGGACCACCTGGAGAATTGAACTCCAAGTGGATACTGCAGTTCGTAAAGCACAGAACAAACGTAACAGTAACTGAAGGCATAAAATTCTCAGTGGAGAATATTTACCTGTAAAACAACTTTCTGGCAGCGATAAGTGTGACAGGTGGGCTGCCTACTAATGGAGTATAATGCAAGGCCTGCCACCTCCAGCAAACTTGCCCGCAGTAAGAATGGCTGAATAGGGCTGAACATTTTTGCTTACAAATGAGCTTAACTTGTCAGTAAAACTGAACAAAGCAATAGCAACTGAATCAAATGTGACAGCAAAACCACCATTTTATGCACACACTTTATTACAGTTCTTAACTTTGTGTTTGTATACCTAGTGAATTTATGCTTCAGCATGTCTAAAACTGAATTACAGAGACACACACATAGGCAATATTCTTTACGGTCACCTACCAACTGAATGAGTAAAAAAGAGGGTGGTTATTCCAGAAAAAAAAGAGTGTACACTCAGTGCCTTTGTCTTCCCTGTCCAGTCACTTATAGAACAAAAGTATTTACTGTAAGGATGAACCATAAAGTGTCAGAAATTAGATTCAAAGTGTGAAGAAAGAGCTACCTCTACTTCCATAGACTGCTCCTACCAAGAATCTTTCTCATATAACACGTTTCTGGCATACTTAAACAAAAAATAAGAGGCATGAGAGATGCAAAAAGGTTTACAGAATATACTGTTAAGGTAGATTTAGTCTTTGTGAAGACGAAAATGAAAAAACATACATAAAGCAGTAGTGTGAAATATCTAGACAACAATTAAAATAAAAATCCAAAAAGCATGACGTCAGAAAAGCAGACTGTTAAACCACAGTCCTCATTCAGCATTAACTAGCACTTGCCAACAAATTTGCAATGAAGGCTGATGACAAATAAGGGCATACTAAATGATGACACCTAACTGTTCTCCCCATTTCAGACATATAAATGGTCTCAGAGAAGTTACATGAGGAGCAAGCAGCCACCTTATAAGGGACTAAGTGAAATATTATATATGCTTAGGATTTTTCCATAAAAGAAGAGAAACAAATGCAACAATTTTAGTGTATTATCAGATAGGTGAGTTTAAATATGAAGCTCTTAATTTACAATAAATATTTTAGCTTGATTAGCTTTTTTCAATGACTAAAGAGAAAATCAATGAATTGTAAAAGTAACTGCCAGTTTTTAAAACATTAATTGGAAGTAGTGAGCAAACTTGTTTTGGAATATTTCTGACTTATCTCTCTATGTTAAAAAGATCATTGTTAAACATTTATTTTTTGTCTTGCCCAAAGACTAATTATGACAATGCTACTTTTACAATAAGTGAACAGCAAATATTTGGCTCTCGAGAGCAGTCTTATGGGAAATGTGTATTATGTTTACTGTTATTTGATGATGAAATGTCAACAGACTAAAATATTCCTATAATAAATTATTCCATTCAATAAAAGCATCAATAGTTTGCCTGGTTTTAAAATACAATTTCACTATAATGCATTGAAAGAAATAGCACTAATGTAAAAGCTCTGCCATGTGCATTAGTCCATATTAAACCACAGCCCCTAGCCCCCTACTTTAGTGTATTGTTAAAGGTCTGACAAACCCACAGCTACAAGGAAATTCAGAGATCAGACTAAAAATCTTTACTTACCACTTTGTGCCTAGATATAATAATTCACTGACTGTATTAAGTACAGGCCAATAATTCTGAATTCCCTGTCTTTGTAGGTTTAATATAAAGCCATGACAACAGACAGTATCTTCAAAAAAGACTGCCTAACCTTAAGAATGCTGTGCGTACACACACATATATTACATAAAACTGTTTATACATGTGGTCTTTTTTTCAAAACCTGTAGGGGACAAAATGGTTTTGATTACCTCACTAAAACACAAATAAAGAAATACTGACCATTCAGTCAAGAGTTGCAGCCATTGGACTGTATGATAGGGACCTTCCAAATACAATTGAAGAAAACGCATCTCATAAATAATGCTCTGCCCATTAATGTAAAGATAAGTCAACTGACAGTTCACAGGATGCAATATGAAAAAGCAAGGTGGCCAGCATGATGACAAGGAAATTTTTGCAATAGTTCAACATTAAGAAAAAAATATTAATAAACAAAAAATTATTATTTTCTTGATAAATACTCTTGTTTACTATCAATACTACTGATTTTTACCCCTGTTTTGAAGTGCTCCATCTCATTCATGACTCCCTTACAAGAATGGAAGGTAAAAAGATGCACTGAAATCTCTCACGATACTAAAGCATCTCACAGTTGTGTATTTTAATTTTTGGCATACATTGTGATCCCTACTTAATGGATCGTCTGTTCTTATGCCATTTTGATTATATCAGCATTTATCTTAGTCATTGATCAGCAACTCCATTTGTCTTTTGTATCACAATTTGACATCAATACAAGAAACAGGATGAGATGCAAACAAAACAATATAGAATTACTAAATAATAGTTGATAATGAATTATATTTGCGATGCATAACTTGTCAGTACTAGATTTAACAGTAGGTAATGAATGCTGCTTTGTACTGCACTCCCATAAATTCAATAAAAGCGAGAACAAAACTGCTTTCAAAGTGAAAAAAAAAAAAAAAAGCAGCTATTACCAGTCGCTAATCACATCTAAGGAATATTCCTCTTTCTTACTAGAAGTCAGGGATGGACATTAGATGTCCCTTCAGAGCTACTGTTATCAGAGACTTGGTGATCTCAGGTGGATCTCTAGTAGGCATTTCTTCTAATAAAACCCTGCTGTAACTGGAACTCCCTCAGAATTCAACTTTGTCCCGGGAAGTCACTTTTCTGGTTGTGATTCCCAGCTGTACGGGCACCAGAGAAGCAGTGCAAAATGCTGATGGGTGGGAACTGGAATAGGCTTCAGCTGTACCACTGCTTCCTTTCGCTCAGCAAAATCGGGAAACTCAACCCTTAACATTCAGTTTGACATCAGACTAAAAATGAAGAGTTTTAATGCAGAGGTCACAACAAAGGAACTCTACTATGTTTTGATTTAGCAACATTAAAATTTAGCCATTTTTTGATCAAAATGAAACACTTGAAATTTTTGAAGAAGAAATTTTTCATTTTAATTTGCTGAAACATATTTCAGCATTAAATGGCATTTCCTGTTCACCCCGTCCCCCTTTCTTTTAACATGTTGGGACGCGGCTAGACTCCCTCAACTCTAACAATGTACTATTAAAAAATGTTGTAGGAAAGATACGATCCTGCAGAGACACAACAGCCATCCACATTAAATACAGCGCACTACAGGACTGCAGTTGTTGCTTTAGTAAAAGTTACATGAAATAAAACATTTTGAGTTCACCTAAGTAACTGATATATTCTCAGCTGAACCGAAGGAGACATTTCTCTTTGACTTTTGCAGCAGAAATGTTGAAACTTACGAAAACTTTGTTCTCTGTCCAAAACCACCCTCAGCAGTCAACAAAAATTCCTAAACAAATTTTCTGGAGTGACAATGATTAGTTTTAAATAAAGAAGAATATTATCAGAAATCAAAGAAACAGGTCATTTTAATATCTAATAACCAAAGGGAATGTTTTGGCATAAATGAATTTATCTCCACTGCAGTCTGATGAAGCTTTTCAGGTTTTTAGTACTTGCTTATCTTTGTTAATACACTCAGGCATGCACATATCTTCTGAGAGGGCTGCTTTAACGGCTCAGCTTTAATGGCTCAGCCAACAGGAAATGTTAAAAGACACCAAAAAAATAAGTCCACCAGAATAGACCACCAGAAATGCAAGGCTGATCTATATATTAAAACAACCCAAAGCCAAAACGTGGAAAATAGGCAAATGAAAAAAAACAAAAACAAAAAACCCCACCCTAAAACGGGAGGTAAGCTTAGTGACCAAGGAAACATTTTCAGTCAGACAACTTTAACTCAATATTTATTTTGCACTTCACTGTCTTATCTTTTAACTTAAAGTTGTTTATAAACTATATGTGAAAAGATTCCTGGGAAATAAGCTCAGATATGGAGCTAACCTATTTTGCTATAGTAGCATAGAAAAGGGGAATAGTTTTATATATATATATATATGTTTACATATACGTGAACACATATGTATCTATAGGTGAGAGTATGCTAATGATGGGATGCCCTAAACTAAATTAATCTTGGCTAAATTTTGTTTTTCCTCATGCCAAGGCAAATGTTGTGAGACACGAATAACTTTACAACTGTGCACTATCCCTGGTTTTTAATCCACAAATTTTGCCTTTCGGACAATCTGCGATAAATAAAATAAGGTTTGTTTTCCCCAATCCTACACCCAACTCCCCCCTGCCCCCCACCCCCCGTCAACATTAAGTATAAATTCATTAATTGATTACGGAAAAGTATAGGACAAACTAGAAGAATTTGCCCGTCTCAGAGCAAATGTGACTGGTTTCAACTGTAGCTTCACAGGAGTTACCTCAATTCCACGAAGGCAAATGCTTTCTTTTTAGAAGAAGTTTTATCAGGACTTCAATACAATGCATAAAAGGAATGTAAAATATTTGTTTTGAGGTATTTTTTATTTTGATTTGTTTTGTAAACCAAACAAATTGTAAAACTTATTTTCAGTGTGGGAGTTGATTCTGCATGTGCAAAATCAACATTAATATTGTAACACAACGTTTATTACAGTAAAATTAAATTTAGCAAGACATTGAGCTGAGTAAAGATAAAGTTGCATGATTTCTGAAAGATTTTTAAGAATAAAAAAACATGGAAATCACTGTAAAAACAGGTAGTTTTTGTAATACATTTATAGCTTGGCAAAAAAACCCAACCACTCTTTTCATACACTGACTGAAGTTCATTGCAAAATAGTTTTTTTGCTTTCACTAATCAGTTTGAAAAACATTTTGGAACTTTATTACTCTCCTGTCCAAAACACTTAATCTGTTAGTCTGATTTTATCAACAGGTAGAAACATTTCTTGTGTGTTGTTACTATCTTTAAGCTTAAAGAGCTTTCTCCTAGCCGTTTAACCTCTGATATACCCAGAGAAAAAAAATGTATTTGCTCATATTTAGCCCACTTACTCTTGGATATATAAGCACAAAACAGACATGATGTACTGCAGACTGCCCTTTTTTTTTTTCCTCTACTAGAAGTGACCGAGCACCTAAAGTGCTTAATTTGGAGGATAATACTTTAGTTGTTTTAAGAAGGAAAGTATAAGACCGTTCATTATCACTAAATCACATACATTTAAACAGAAGTCAGTAGAAGTTCACGCTAAGAGAAGTCTGGCTTGAGGTTCAGTACATATACTCACCTGGTTTGGTAGGATAGATAGCTGACAATCTAAATTGTTGAAATATGACATATCCCCAACCTCAGTATCTCTGAAAGTTCAAACCTTATCATGCTGGTTATCCACAAATACTGAAGTAAGATAAAGACACCCAAACTCATACACCTTTTAGCACATACACGTTGTACAACCATCTAACATATTCACCTGGAATTAAGCATATACACACTGTCCTGCCTACTGTAGATGCAAAAATGTTGGTGTCCCTACAAACTGAATACAACCTTAAAAATAATGTTGACATACTATGGAGCAGTAAAATACTGTATTTATTGTTATAGTTTTTGTGGCTTCTCTGAAGAGGAAGTAACAGAAAAGAATAGAATATAAATCTGACAACAACCTACCATCTATAAACATTTTTCAAAATTAACTGTTATCAAAGGGAAGTGCTGAGAAGCAGGCAAGAGTTCCTTTAATGTATCAATAAATTCATACAGACTTTTTTTTTCTGAATGAGCGTAATACAATAAAACACTGTTAATTTGCCTTGTTTTCTTACTATGTGATAAAATAATGTTAGCTTATAGAACGCAATTAATATTGTAATTTTTTTTGCCATTACACTGTGGTTTGCAACTCAACCAGACAGCTCCAGGCACAGCAATGAAGCTCTGCCATTTATGTTAGCTACAGAACACATCCATGGCTTTACACCCAGATTTCATCATATCAAGCTGTTTTTTCATAGAACAAGATTATTAATTTCCAGGATCTGGGCAGTTTCAAACTACTTCAACTTATTTAGACAGCAGGAGATTCATTTCCTCTAACTGCAATTTGACTAAAGCTAAACGTGTTGTCTGTTTCACATTTTGCTTGCTAACAATAAAATAATCACTTTCAAATATAACAAATGATATTCAAATTGACTTTGTAGTCTAAAGTGAGACTGAAGTAAGTGCTAAGTCTATACATTTTCTAAAGAGTCTACAATTATACTTTAGGAAACAATGCTTTTAGGAAACAACGTTTGCTTTGAATAACACAATTGATTCAAAATAGGGCTCCTTTTTTGAAGTCATCTGGGTATATCAAAGGGTTAATTTAAGCAGGAAAATAAATTGTTGACGTATGACTAGATAACATGAGACTCAGTAATAAAAAATGCAAGTCCCTATTCTGCTGTTTCTCTTCCAGATTAATGAAACTTTTATGTTTGGTATGAAGCTGTGCCTTGATCTGTTCAGTTATGGCTGTCAGGCTCTCCCTTCCACCCCCAGATGCTGGAATCTGACTCCAAGATCATAGTTTTTACTAGTGGGACCATAACAAGAATGTTTTGCTTACACAGGTATGGATATGGTAGTCTGCTATGGAACACCCAGACTGTAGTTTGGGCATGGAGCTGAACTAACAGGCTAATGGCAGGTGAAAACCAGACTGAAAATACTGCTGCTTCTCAAAACCGATTTCAAGAAATCAGAAGCAGATAAACAGGAATTTCTCCTACCACTCCTTTTTTCTTCTTTCCAGGAAACATTAGTGTTCTCTATCCTCTTTACCAACTCGGATTTAAAAACAGAAATCATACAATACACTTTCTAAGTCACTTTCACACACATAGGAAGGAGATAAGAATGCTGCTAGCAATGAAAAAGAAGAGCTACCTTCCAAACCAACCTTTCGTTTATTTTTAAGTAGGAGAACAAGTGATATTATTCTAGCCCACTGGTGGTCCTCTTTATTGCTGACAGTGCATTTTCAGTAGGTGATATATAAATGTGGTCACACACACTAGTGTGCTAATCAAATCCCTCGTACCCAACTAGGACTCTTGATGCTAGAGTCCCAAGGAAATCTACATCCAACCGACCTTTGCAATAAAAAGTAACATGCCCGGAGTCAAAGGGCAGTAATAGGTGCTGTGTCCTCAGTTGCTCATGGTACAATAACTGGCAGTTAGGATTTACACAGCTAAACCGTAGTGGACAAAAGTTAGTTAATGCTACTAACTTAACTGAAACGTTCCCTAGTAAAAACAGCTTGGAAAACTTTTTTATTTCTGACCTATTCCTCTTATGTCCTTGAGTTGATATTTTACTATTTGTAGTTATTATACTAGGGAATACTCACAACATTATTTCAGTTTTCTTTATATTTAGGCTGTTGATACCCCAGTGCTAGGTGACGGTTCACTGCTGCAATCTGTTCCAGCCACTCCTGGGACTTGGGGTCCCAACTCAGCTCTGCAGTGACCATGGCCCCCAGGTACCTGCGGCTTCACTTCGGTCTGGCACTGAGATCTCAGCATTGCCCAAGTAGAAATCATTCAGTCCTGCATCTGCCACTGTCCTGGTGTTTTGTCACCTGCCTGCTGGTTTCTCACAGCAAGAGCTGCAACTTTTCGCATCAATCTGTAAATTCAGGATTATTTTAGGTATCTGGTGACGGTATTTTTTGCAGTCTTTTGTAATGCCCACTCTTGTAACTGACAAAATACATCCCTTATGGGCCCCGAATTCCAACAGAGAAGAAAAACTTTGAATCCAGCCTGCTAGATGTGGAATCATGGGCAACTTTGCTCCCTGTACAGATGTGAATTAGCTTTCAAAACTCAGGTGATTAGGGTCCATACTTAGAATTAGTTACAGATAATTAGGTAAATCCAAAGCAGTAAGTTACCACATCTTTTCTAAGGAAAACTCCAATTGTAAATATTTCTAAGTTAATGATTTAGGCTAAAAAGTAGCTAGCACTCAAACTAGCTATAAATTACACCTTGAAATTTAGGTTAGCGGAATAGATACAAGTAAAATCTTAGAACTGAACAAGTAATATCTGTTGATAAATAATAAAAAAATAATAATAAATTGTTCTAGAGCAAAATCACTCAATCTCTGCCCTCACAACAAAGCTCAATTATAAACGCTGCACTTTGAATTACAAAGCATTTAAAGGCTGTTAGTCAGCTAAATGGGCGAAAAAAACTGCACTAAAGCTTTAAGGAACACTTTGGGACAATAACATCCTCATTAAAAAATAAGGATACATCAAAACTCTTGAGTTAAAAGGTTAAGTGTTAGTCTCTGTGTAGCTGATAAATGTTGAGCTAATCTAATCAGCGGTTGTAAGAGGCAATGCCATCAGCTTGCTGCCCTGACCTGTGCTTCTAGTTTTCACAAAAGTAAGATTTAAGAAAGATGTCAACTTCAGGCCTTTGACCTAGCAAGGACCTTGTTTGTGGCAGCCTGGTGTTCTGCTGAACAGACTGAGAACTTTCAGCTCAAATCAGTAACATGTGCACTTCACTAATCCAACACATGGCTTGGAAATTAAAATGCAACGTGATCGAGTGCTTCAGGACATTTTAACAGTTAAGAATGCAGCTAAAGGGAAAAAAAAGTGCTTGTTTCTGTGTTTTGCTTTGGGGAGGGGGAAAAGGACAAATTCAATTGTATTGCTTTTCTTCAAAAAAGCGGGGAAACAAAAATTCAGTTAATTAGTTCATGGATGACTGACCTAGGGGAAATAAGGAGGTTGTATGTTTCTTTATGACATGTGTCACTTATTAGATAAGTAGGTTTTACTACTTCCAATTGAGCTAAGTCAAAACTAATTAGAGGGTAGTTAAATTACAATCTAAATACAATAAAAGGTAATAAAAATAGCAAATGGCATTTTGGTCATCAATAATATTCCTAAAAGCAGTTGATTATTTCCAATAGTTCCTGCATTGATAATTTCCAATTATTAGCGTAACAGGCTTTGCCAGCTGCTGGAATGACAGTTTAACCAGAACAGACTTTTCACATCATTTAACCAGATTAATTTACTTAATGCCATCTTTTACTGGTACTTACATGTGACTCTAGACACTACATATTAATATGGATTTTATATGAACCAAAATCCACCCACACTTTTTGGTTATTACGGAATGATCAAGTATACAGTAAAATTCACAGAGAGATGTAGTGATGCTTACTAGCAGCATCTCAGGTCAGGGTTGAGATTTTAGATTTGATAATAAAACAATGCCTGTAATACCCATGCAGATTTTCACTTACTAAGGGTGAAGACTATATATCACTATTTTACAATTATGGATTAAAAATACATGTACCTACATATATACAGAAATTTCTTCCATCTGAATTAGCTAAGAAATAATGACCTAACTACAGTTTCTGGCACACATATGATCATCCCTTGCATTTCCAGTTTTTAGCCTTAGATGAAAACTTGAGTAGGAAATGAACTGCTAAACTTGGATGAAGCAAAGATGACAACGCTCGGTTAAAGAAACTAAAAAGAGAAAATAGAAAAGTTAAACTACCTTTCACTAAAAACAACCACATCTCTTTTTGATACTCTAGCATGAAAACATGCCAGCTTAATTTCCATCTGGATGTTCATACAGAAAAAGTGACTTCTGTTGTTTTTTCTTTTTATCTGGAA
The DNA here is from genome assembly GCF_036013475.1 of Columba livia. NCBI lineage: Eukaryota > Metazoa > Chordata > Aves > Columbiformes > Columbidae > Columba > Columba livia. Next base: position 33,315,168 of record NC_088606.1, on the reverse strand, counting down.
GATGCTTCTCCTGATTTTAGAGTGCCAGTGTCTAATAAATTTATAGTCAGCCTATTTTCTTAGTTTTCAGAGACGGGAAAGAAAATGCTGAGAAAGCCAGTTAAAATTATTATACTTATTGGGATAGATGGTAGAGAGGATATTAAGACTACATACTGGGCAAGTGCAGTTCACATAATTTGAATTTCTTTTGCAATTAAAATTGTTAGTGAAAACATACAAAGCATTGCTTATATGTAGTTTAATAACATCTAAATATGTTTACTTGTCTATGTAAAGCTACTTATATTTCAACCTACCTACTATCTCAGATTTTTCATCACTTATTTATACCTGCTAATCATGCAGTGACTGCTTCCTTGTAATAAAATAAATACATTGCAGAAAAGTAGAATGGACAGTTAGCATTACACAGTATAAAAGGTCTTAAACATTTTTTTTTTTTGGCGAGAGAGCTCTGCATTTAAGAATTGAACATGGTATTGTACTTCTGCAAAAACATTTCCTTCTACAATGTAATAAAGGAACAGGACAGAGCAGGACATTTTCCTAATGGCTGTGAACTTAAAAAAATCTGATTTAGTAGCCATAAGAACTATAATCTGCTATTATTCACTATGATTTAATGAATTCAGAGTAATGGACAGAGTATAGGTGGAAAGGATTTTATATCTGCAGAAGACTCAATATTTAAGCAAACCTAGAATTATGACATACACATCACCTAAAGCCATACGGCAGTATCTGCTGTAATAGAAACATAATTGATATGCAAAGACCTGTTTGGAGTTTTGGTATAAATGATTCTGTTCTGCATTTCCATTCCAGGGATACTCAATGCAGGAACTGAGATTGTCATAGACTAGATTGGTTATACTTTAGTCGGACTGAGATGGGTTTTCAAAAAACAGATTTGTACTACTCCTGTGTATCTTTAAATGGAAAGAAAATGTAAAGCTCCATTTAAATATTTTCTGCACTGATCTCATGTCACATTTTGAAAATATTCTAACAGTAGACCTATGCACCATTATATAATGACAATATTTATGAAAAGTCATAAGTACATAGCAATACAGAAACTAGGGAAGTATTCAAAGCTCTAGTAATGGAAAATAGCCTCCGTTATTTCAGTCAGATTAGATGCAAAACTTTGACGCATCCATTTGATGCCTTTCAGAATTTACTCAGCATTTACCTTTTTACTTTTATAGAAGAGTAAAATTATTGAATCCAAGTTCCTACAAATATTATTTATTTTAGTTTAGATCCAAATTCTATAAGGAATGTCTAGTCATTAATTTTTTAAACTGCTGTTTTTATAAATGTTTTGTAAAATTAATCCACCGCATTAAAAAGAATTGTATTTCCTCAATCAGAACTAAATTGTCCTCATTCATTCTGAAATAGATGCTTCATACCACAAGGTGTAACTTCTGTCAGTCTTCCAAAACTCTAATATCTTCTGCAATAAATAAAAAAGGCATTTGCCTTGGGAAAAGAAAAAAAAGAAAAATCCTCTACCTCCAAGACAAGTAACTAAATGTGATAAAAGCACTGAAAGTACCTCCTAAATCAAACTTACCAAGAAAATCTCTTATTGAAGAGAAGACAGAAAAGGTGTTACGAGGAACAATTTTCAACCAGCATCATTAGAAGATCAAGATATGGCCACTACCTTGTGAAACAGTCTTACAAACTCATAGTACCACTGAAATACTACTCATTTAAGATACTTTTTAAGATACTTTAAAGGGATCTTTCTTTTGAAGAAAGACATTTTCCTAAACACGGAACAATGAATTTTGATTATCTTTTTTTGATTATCTTCTTCATCTTTCTTTAAGGTGTTATCTGAAGTTAATGTTTCTCAAGCAATAGGTCACAAAATGAAAAAGGATATAATAGCAAATGATCTTTTATCCACTGGAAAAATACAGCTTCCAAACAAAATAGTGCGCTATAACACAACATCCAGGATTCACATAGCATTCATTAAAAAGATTGTGGGCCATGCCTGCCTTTCCTTTGTCAGCTTTGAATTTGTCCATATTTTGCTATAAAAGAATTTCAAATAATTTTGTATTTAGTCATTAATGAAAATTTTGTTTAATTTAAATACGTCAATAAAGAAACAAACGTAGCTGGAATCTCAACCATTTGGATGCCACTGTAGACTTTAGCAGGCGTCATACACCTGGACTGCAGACAGCAGAGAGTGAAAATAGACGGAATTGGCTTCTCATTTTGATCAAGATGTGGATGACAAAACTTCAGCACCAAAGCACATTAGGGCATATGGAAGGTAGGAAGAGAGGAAGAGGAGGTGATAAAAAACAACCCTCACCCTAAAAACATCTCTCGAAAAGCTGAGAGGAGATGAACTAACAAAGTCAGTGGAAGTACTGAAGGCAGTTATGAGCAATGAAACAATTGAAACGACACTGAAGCCAGCGACAGCTGCACCAAAGAGCCCGATGAGGCAGGTTCTGCCCCATTCACACCCTCGTGATTCCACTGGGAGGGAAGGAAGAGTATGGCCAAAAGACAGCATGTTGAAGCAATTCTAGGCCTCATTGTTCAAACAATCCTAATCTTTTAGTGCTCTGAGACGCACCTGAATGCAAACACGTCAAAAGCTCTATTTCATACAAAAAAGGGAAGATTTTGCATTATTCAGAGAAGAGACCTGGTGCTACTTTAGCATATGTTGATAGTTTCTTTAGTTCTGCTGGAGAAACATCTTAGAAAATAACTAGGTAGAATATTTGGCAAACTTAGATGAACATGTGCAGGACAGGCAACCAGAATAAAGGAGATTCAGGTGCAGATATACCATGTTTAAATGATCACCTCCTAGGTGTGGTTTGTGTGTGTGTGGACAGGGGAACTACATTTATAATCTTAGACTCAATGGCTCATCCTGGAGAATCACAAGCTCCTTCAGTTTACTAAGATATTTTCTTGACAATATCACTGCAACTCAAGAAACGCAATACAGTTTTGAAATGTTCAGGTATAGGGAATCAAGGGCCAAGTTCCTGGCTGGCCTAAATTAAGACTCCTTCAAATCTGAGTGATGAGACTCAAAGAGCAAGAGTGTAACTCTAAAAAAAAAGAGGAAAAGGTGATGGATGGGGGTGGGGGAGCAGGATTCATGTCAACGAAGCAGTCTTACTTTTTAAATATGGCACAGAAAGTTTCTATTCCATGACCTTTAAGCAAGAGAGAAAATTCTATGCTATACATTTAAATAAGTGAGAAGGAGAAAATGTTTATGTAGCTAAATTTAGTAAGACCAGGTCAAGAAATGTGTTGATCGTGCAATGAGACATCTTGAAGCACTTATTAAAAAAGCTAGATTCTACGCAGTACTCAAACGAATAGTTGCTGCACTAGCTTTAAAATCGGCAAGAAACAAGACATTTGGTAAAAGGAAGGAATCAGACCATACGTAAAGCATTAAAATAAAATAAATATATTTAATCCTATTTTCTAACAAAAAAATCACTGCCAAAAAGGACAAGTTGATACTTCTCACTAAATCTGTGCTCAATCCATAAACACTTTTAAGGAATTCAGGAGTCTGTGTCAGGAATTCAGAAGGCACAGTGCAATACCGAAATGATGCTTTCATCATACTTTTTTTAATCTCAGTGAAAATAAATAGGTAAGAACCATTGATAATTAAACAAACAAAGAAAACAAGCAAACAAAACAAAAAAAAGCAAGTCCCCAAAAAACCTAACAGACTCCTGAAGCCACAGATAAAAAGACCCACTATCAGTGGGACACAGAACTGCTATTTAAGTCTGCAAGGTTTTTTTAAATTTTGTTTTTGAATCCTTAACATCATTTTCTGCAGAGCACCCAAAAAATCATAAATTCTCCTTTTGTACCACCAGTTATAGTGTCTCAATAGATGTCAACACCACAGAACTGGAATACATTTCAAGAGCAAGCAGCAGGAAATGAACCTGAAGAAATTTTAACTATGTACAGTAGGGTGAAAGGATAGGAACAGGGGCTTATGTTTTATTAGTTTTGTCCACGAGAAAGAAAGTACTCCACTTATCCATAAAAAGGGTGCAGGCCAAAATCATAAAGAACATGTTAACACCGCTAGCTTGTAATGGATGCAATCACACTATTACTATCTAAATTTTTGTTTATTTTTCAACAGATTGGTGTCTGCAAATCATGCTGTCTCACACTGCCGTTCCTGTGTAACCTTAACCATTATTCCTACTGTGCAAAGTGAAGCACAAATTTAAGGTGACAAAGCACCAGTTGGCTGATGTGAAGTACGCTACGAAAGCAGAAACCTCTGAAAGCTTCACAGCCATTATGAAATAACTGACCTATATGAAACTGCTACCATGGTTCACAAATTTATTGTCAGGTTCCAGCCTCTAGCTGTTCTCTGATTGTTCTAAATACTTGACAAACTGAAGCCTTTTCACTTTCCGTTGAAATTGCCTCATCTCCCTGTCAGAGCGCCATGGGGGACTCCATTACTTTTCTGACTTCTTTCCCCTACTGACAAGTCATTTAGCTGGCTTCTTGTTGTGAAGGCTGTCCATGTCAAATTAGCCAGGGCCCCTATTGTCCTTATTACCACTCGAAAAGCCATCATGAGTAATGCTACGGGGTCCCTCAGTTGTCATCATTTGTCAGAAAGAAAGGGAGTGTGGTTACATATAGCTGACAGGTAATTTCAGTGTCTACAATTACCCCAATTAGTCTTGTCATAAACAATTCGATAAACGCACACCAATACAAACAGATAAACACACCAAGGTTTCTCACTATTAATGTCATGTAATGGATAAATCAGCGATATAATGCTATATTTTATTTATTTCTTTAAACTATCCTCAGCTGCAAGCTGGCAGTTGCTACCTGGTCAGCACAAATTGTACTATCTACTTTCATTAGCTCGTCTCTGCAAGAGAATATGAAAGGCTGTGACAAAATTCATTTAGAAAGAGCGTGAAAGAGCAGATTGCCTAAAGCAGGTGTTATAACAAAGATAAAACAAAGGTTTCTTTTGTCAGTCCAGTGCTACCACGAGCTTTAAAGGAGACTACTTTGTCCTTAAAAACAAACATAAAATATGAGAGAGACGGAAAGAGAAAGCAGTGAAATACATTCCTTCTGAAATTAAGAACACTCGCTTCCCACCATATCTCAGGTAAGCAGGTAAGTCTTTTAACAATATACAATACGAAGCCTGATTTTCAGAGGGGGTCACAATATTAACTGAATTCTCTCCACATATTTTTTCTAATTTTCTGACAAAAAACACCTTATAATGCCATACAGCTCCTGAAAGATTTGATAATTATTCCACATAATCTGCAACATAATCCCTGCTGCTCCTATACAAGAATTATTTGAGAATGGATTTAGTAATTCCAACTCACTAGACAGTCTGTAGTACTCTGTTAAAGTCGTTTGGGGCATAAAATATTGATAACGTTGACTGCTCTTCTAAAATGTCAGGTAGACCTGTTATAAACACAACAGTGAAAAAGGCAGCTTTAATAATATCCATATTAAGCACTGAATTATGAATTGCTAAGCTTATCCTTGTGATCCACCTAAATAAACATTGAGATCTTGACATCTCTAGAGTCCACAGCACCCTGTCTGTTTGCTGACCGCAGGCTTAAGTGATGGCTGGAAAACTGAACACAGACATGTTGTTGTAGGAAATTGCTTTTGGCAACTATTTGTTCAAACTCAAGATTTTTTTTAAACCTACACTAAGAACCCACCAGAAAACAGGACAGGTCTCCCTAATGAGTAATCTATTTTAGCACAGTCTTGTCTAGGCATGACAGTTTACTGAGAGGCTTGAAAAACTCGTAATTACCAGTGTTACAGGGCAATTAATGTATATTACACTGCACTACTCATGGCAGCAACTGTCATTTTCTCAATAAAAATGAGTACTCTTCAGCTAAAGGTGACATTAATTGGGACTTTAATGACTATGCAGAGGAGCTGAAGCCAAATATGAACAAAACAGCGATTCAATGAGCGACTTCAGAAACGAGAAAATTGTACTAAAATGAGATTAATTGCTGTTTAGAAAAAGGAAAGAACCTAAAAAGCTATTAAATTGCAGGGTTTGGGTGCCCGGGTGATGGTTGTGATGTTAATCTTGCATTCTCACAGCAGGCAAATATTCACTAAATTCAGAGCCTTCTGACAGCAGGAAAAATCATGTATGCTTAACTTCAATCCATCAAAAATATATTTCAGCTTTTATCAGTGTTCTAAATACTTCTGCAATTTCAAAAATTACTGCTCCATTCCTTGGCTGTCATCATGCAAATGCGAACACTGTCAATATTGCTATGAAAAATTCCCTGGCTTCAAAAGGCCTACTTCGGTGATAAAGAAAGAAGAACGTGAAGATTAGAATTGCAAAACACACACTACTAATATAAGAGAAAGCAACAATAAGAATTTAATGTTTAAGTTGTGGAAACTACTAAAATAGAAAATGACGGGGTGTTGTTTTAGTGTGTGTGGGAAAAAAAAAACCAAAGAATTCCCCAGCTCTCCCATAAAATCTTGCAAAGCTTATAACTTTATAGATAATTACTCATTGCAAATAATTAGGACATAATTTTGCAGCTTGACTTCAGGTGATATAATTATTAAAACTGCTCTGCAGTTTCTAAAAGCCTTTATCCGTGCTACTTAATTCTTTAAAGCAATTATATAATTGCTTTTCTTTATAGCCTTTTTAACTGTCATGATGACTGTATACATAAAACATTGCACTTAAACTCTGACATATAAGAGGGATAAACATAGCTCTGATTCACTTTGAAGTTATATCTCCTCTAACTTCAGATCTTAAAACAGAAAATCAGTTTAGCCTTTCAGGTTGAAAATTGCATATGGACTATTCATATGCCTTAAGAAGCAAAGCCCCCTCTTCCACCCAAACCTGCAACAGTTGCACCCTGGAAGAGACAAAAATAGAGCACATGGTTTTTTACAATTTCCTATTCCATAAGTGTCTGCGTCTTCGTAACTAAACATCCATCTCATCTACACTTTAAAAATCTCTACATGCATACACACATCCACAAGGGCTGCATCCACTAGGCAATACAATAAAGATGATGACAACAGGGAGACTGTACCTTCACATCAGCAGGTTTCAAAAACACAATTAATAACATTATACCTATTAGCACTTCCAATAGCTACATTCAGAAATTCCGCTATAAATGTCTTAAATACAAAAATAATGGGCAAACAGTTTCAGTTAGGAACTTAAACCAATCACTGCATGCTGAATTGGGTCCAGAACTTGTCATAACATTAATGTACCTACTTTGCATACAGTACTTTGATGATTAGTCAAGACTGTTCATTACATAACTATTACTTAAAGTAGCTGAAAAATGCATGGGCTAATGTTACCATAGCAACCTTTAAGTTACTCAAGAAACTAACGAGTTTCAACTTTAAAATTTGATGATGCAATTTTTTGCATTAAACATCCAGTCTTTTGCAGAGGACAAACAAAACAAAGCAATGCACAGGCACTTCACGATTGAGTGTTCACAGTTCGCACAAGTGACTGAAATAACTTCCAGTTTTGATGGTTCCTTCAGTTTTGATGTCACGAAAATCTGCATTTAGGAAATGATATTTTATCAGTTGTTTTACAACACCGTGTATCTCCAGTGACACAGTTACTTTAAAACTTTTGAAACAAAATTTAGAATTTGCTTATGCAACACAGGATCATCAGGTTGAATTTGATTTGTAATATAAAGCTCGGACCATTAGCAACAGCCAATCCTAGAGTATGCACATAGACTATTAGCACCTCTGATACTTTTAGAATTTCATTTTTAAAGGTTTCTTGTGAACTTTTCAATTACAAGACTCTTAGCTCACTCTAAAGAACAACATTATATACTTCTGAAGGCAAGCTTGGCAAACACGCTGTCACAAAGGGGGAACCACTGTCACAAGGTCAAATCACAGCCCAATGCAGTTAGTGGATAACTACCCACTGTCTCTAGCAAAACAATGATTTAATCTAGAGAACAATATAAAAATCATCATTTTCCATACTATTTATAGTTCTACCCCAGACACCCTGCATAGGCTGCATGGCAAGTAAAAGTTATGTGTGCCTTTGTTCTGTTATTTGATTTGAAACTGGAGAAAAAGAAGTGTTTTTCACATGAAAACTGCATTTCTTTCATATTCAAATGAAATACTAACAGTAATATTGTTCTTAAACTTTAAGTGAACAAGACTTCAACTTGGACTTCGGAAAGCATCACCTCAAAACACGAAGAGAAAGGTAACTGCTGAAAAAAACCTCAGAGTTTTTCTTCTTGTGTGGAGATGAATACACATGGAATAGCAGGACTGCAGCATATACCAATCACAGGAGGACAAGAAATTGAATCTGAAGAGACTGACTATGTTGTCACAACACACACATACTCCAAGTTTTGTAATACAATTGGTTTAAGATCATGTTGACAATAGAAATAGGAATGCATATATCCACTAACTCAATACTTTCCGTTTTCTCCTCCTTCTCTTCTTTCTCCAATTTTGTCCTGATTTAATTTTCATTACTTGCACAACGTAATTTCATATGTTCTAAGTTTGTATGTAAGAATGCTGACCTGTATGGATTTTTGCAGGTTATTTTGCTCTTCCATAATATTAACAACATGAACTTTTCAGAATATAGGCCAAGCTGAAGCTTCTCATAAAATCAGAAAGCATTTTTTCCCTCTTAAAAAGTGATAATTCGTATGATGTATATAATTAGGATAATTTGGATAACATATAGAATCAGAAAAATAAATGTAAGAATTAAAGCTCCAAAGTACATTAGGAATATATATGTACTTAAAAGCTGCAGATGGTTCTTCAGACTTCAAGAGGAAAATTACAGTGACCAGTTTACACAACAGAGCCAATGTGTATTTTAGATTTTTAAAAACATTTTGAGTATCTTCTTGTCTTGAAAAACAAGTTAATAGAACTTATTGGTAAAGGTAGCACTATTAAACCCATGGAATTGATAACATCAAGATATTTGTGTCATGATAAGGTAAAAAATTCTACTGAAATCCCAAAAGAACCAAGAAACCATATAAATCTGGGTGTACTAGTAAGGACAAAAAAAGGCATTGTGCATCTTTTGCAGGGGCAACAATGAAAACCTGTTACTAACTCTCTGGGACTATGCCTGATACATTCTCTTACAGAATTTGATGAGGTCAATGGAATTTGAATTGTCCTGTAACATCGTAAACTATTGACCTTTAAAGCATCAAAATTGACTGCACTGTGGTATCAAAAGAATTGTTTCCATATGCAGAAATGCATGTTCATGAAGTCCATGAGTCCTAAGGTTTGGGTAGAGTTTGTTTTGAATGCAGAAAACCAAAGGGATCAAGCAACAGGAATAATAGCAGTAATGTAACATAAAGCTACTTGTATGGCCTTCACTGCCTCCTATTTATTTATTTATTTAAGGTTCTGTGAGTTTCTGAAATCAGATTTATCTCATTTAATCTCAAAGTGATAGTTTTCTTAGCTATTCTCTGAAATATTGCAGAGCCTCCCTCTATCTTCAGGGCTAAGAGTTAAACAGTACCACGATTTAAATGAAAAACACTTGAATATAAACAAGATCCCTAGAACTTTCTCAAATGGCAGTATCAGTGTTTCCCTATAAAAGTAAGTAATACAATCCCCTAATAGTACCATTGTGGAAATAGGGAAAAGAACAAATCCAATACTTATAATGTAGAATGCTAAACAGAAAGACCTGTTACCTACAGACCAGATCTCTCACAGGAAGAAGATTATTATCTTCCAGTTCTGGCTATAGTCAGTATGGTTTTGGTAGAACATTCCTCTTGTTACTCTTGCATCTTCTATTCCCAGCATAACCTCCAGGCTCATGAATGTATTAACCAATAGGTTGCAGTTCAGGATGGTATCTCAGCCGTAGTTTGGATGTTCAACAGAAGAGTTGCTCTGAAGGTACACAGTTCAACTATTTTTGCTAACTGTTACCTGACTGGGTTTTCCACACATCCAAACCACCAGATTTCTATGACTTCAATTAAAAAAGGTGGTATCAATGGAAGCAGGAGCATATGCATACCTCCACGGGACTTGACACACTGCTTTAGTCTGCATTTCACAGGCACAAATGTGGGCCCACTGCTTCTGAAAGGCTTCAGTCAGAAAGTGCGTGTCCTCCTGCTAGGTATTTGAGATCTGGGAGGTTTGTTTTAGACTTGTATGTCTTGTAGAGGATTTTCCAGAACTCTTCTACAGCTCTACATGGGAGCTCCCAAGGGCTTTGAGCTTAGTTTCTCTGAATCTTATGTAGGAGAATCTTATTTAGAAACTCTAATTTAAGTGCAACCTCAGTGAGTACATCCACCTTACTGATTCAGGGCATTGCAACAGGTTGTCTTAAAAGCAGATTTGTCTTGCGTTTATGGGTAGAGCCTTGCAGTATGAACTCGAGATCATCACAAGAGTGCTTGAAGAGGTGTCTCTCTTGACAAAGCATCCCATTTAGCATATGGGTCTCAGATCTTCCAAGAACTAACTTGTCATGAGTATGTTGCATGCATTCAGAAACGAAAAGTGGTGGAAACTTCATTGCTAGTAAAGGTACAATGAGGACATATGGACCTAGAATCATAATGGATATCTCAAAGTTACACTTGGGCCCTCTCCTTTCATGGTGCACAGGTCAATAACAAATGGGATGACAAATGAGGTCTACACTCCCCCAGGTATGTCTCACAAAAGTTGAAACTAATGATGATGCCTGTACTCTGACAACTTAGTCTATGTATTTCAAAACCAGAAAATTAGCAATGTAGCTAAACAGAACTTTCTAATCTTTATTCTTCTCACCCTTCTTTTGTAATCATTACAGTCAACATGATCATCTCATTTATTAAAAACACCTATGGCCCTCTGTAGCTCCTCGTATCTGGCATGTTCAAATCTGGCTTTCTTCAGGGCATCTTTATTTCCTACTTTCTCATTTCATCAACACAGATGAGATTTCCTTAAAAGTGCTCACTTCTTCTCTGTATTTCAGCAAAATACCTTTCTATGAACTTGATCAGTGCAGTCTGCTCCACTTATCTCCATCCAAAACAATTTTGCAAAAAAAAAAAAAAGTGGGACCATTTAAGTTTATAATGTCTTTCTTTGTGCCTGGAAAGTGGAAGACCTGTTACAGAGGAAGACCTACATGCCTTTCACAGTTCTATCATCTCTCTCCTTTCTCTAGCAAACTGTCAAATCCCACACTGAAATGGCAAACCACCTTTATCCTTTATCCCCAATTGCCTCTCAAGGTTAGCAATAATTCGCAAAAAGCATTAACAAAACCAATCTGTTATTTTCCTCTAAATCTCTCACCTGTCAAAACACATGCAAAATTTAGCAGGCTGCTGACATACTCAGATCAGTGAATACTACGCTGGCCAATATTATCTTATTGACTCTTTGCACTGCACTATAAACATCTGTTGACTCTTGTCATTATACTTGAACATTAAATTCTGTAGGACCAAGTATCTCTTGTTCTGTTCTATGTCAATTTCTAACACATTTTATTAGGACTTTCAGGTGTAGTTTCAATACATGCAGTAAACAATAACTAACATAATGTGTAATGGTGCAGGGAAATAGTTCAACCCAAAGCCACTTTGTATGCTAACAGAAAATCTCCAGATATGAAAAATAACAGCAAAGTTGAGATTTTACTCTTAATTCATATTGCTTAGAGAAAAGACATAATATGTTTTTAAAAAGCAGGTTCACATAATAAAAATATCATCAAACTGAAAAAGAACAATGATATAAAATACCAAAGTAAGTGTTCCAAGTTTTGTCCTCTATTCTTGATAGTAACCACTCTGCTTCAAAAAGAACAACAAAAACATAACAAAACAACGCAAAATACAACCTCCTAGATATCTTTTCAAAACCTTTTTAATTCAAGGCAATTAGAGATTTCTTTGACAAGCCTTTTATATCTTGTAAGTATTTATATCTCATCTTGTGAAAGAGCAAACAATCTTTTTTGTTATCATAAATTGGTATAAAATGATGTTTAAATACTCATGTTTTTCATAAACTTCAAGAGGCAATAACACAATCATAGTGAGTTCTGTAGTTTAATTATGTATCAAGTAAAACTAAATTAGAAGTGCTGTATTTCAAAAGTCATTGTTAAACAACAGTAGGAACAGATTTTTTTTTTAGTCATGTCATAAAGGCTTTCTTCTCCATAATGTTTTCTATTGCTTTCTCTGCAGACCTACTGTTTAAGAACTGGATTACCTAGGACTTAGGATAATATTTGAAGGTGGAATTTCTTTACCTCAAGAAAAGCATTAAAAGCTCAGTTAAAGTACTCCTTATGTCACTAACTGTAGCAAAGGAAAAAAAAAAAAGTTGTGAGAGGTGAAAACTATCAGTGTGCGAGGACAACTTTCTTTCCCATTTCTGTGTTTTTATCCCTTTGCCCAAAGACTGCAAGAGGCTTTCTACTTTTGAATTCAGAAGACAATGAAAATTTAAATATTTGTTGGTAAATAGATCCTAATATGGGATCACTTCTGCACAAAGTAATTTAAGCCAAAACAATGCCTGTATGTTTTTAACATATAACTGAATACAGTTATTAATTGCTACAGATGGATCACATATTTGCACCTCTGCTTAATTCTACTTGTTAAAAATACTTGAAAACATTTATGTTGAAAGCCTGAGTTTTAATCTTTGTATGGTACAAGTTTGCCTTAGGTAAAAAGACGAGTACACCTGCAAAAGGCAGCAGGATTGTTGCCTCTATTTTTTTTTTTTTTTCCCATGAAAATGGCAGATGAGACATCAGCTTCTCTCACAAAATGACTGATTAGTTGGGATGAAGTTCAGTCAAATCCTATGAAAACTTAGACAATGATACTGCACCGTATTAAATTTCAGCAGATAGAGATCTCTTTAGAATTGTAGTATAAAGAAGGGAAAGCAGTGAAGTTGATTCCTATTCCAGTTTCTTCTCAAACTTATTTATTAAAACTGAAGGGTTCCTCTTCTTTACTAATTTTAGGACATGGAAAAGAAACTGGGACCTTTAGCTCCCACTGAAGTTTTCTTTCAAGTTTTCACTTTGTCAGCGGCTTTCACATTCCTCTGGGATAAAGCAATTACATGGCATCTGTACTGAGGAATTATATATTGATAGGTTGAAACAAATGCTATCTCCTTATTAAAAACTGTTTGAACATTCAACTTGGTATTCACATGCAGTGGAAAATATCAGCAACTCATGATGCTGACATTTTAAATTATGCAGCGTATTATATTTTTCCACTCTGATACAAACAACATATAATGTGATTTACACAGTGAATTTTTGGTAACTATGGTATGAAAGGAAAACCACATAGTATACACAAAAGAAATCTGAGAAGTGTTTATATATTGTCTACTATCCCAAGGTATATTTATAGAATTTGCTTGTCTTAAAGACTCCTTTGACAGAGAAATATAGAAGAGCCTTTCTAGAAAACAGTAGATTGAAATAGTATAAACATTTTGAAAAGTAAGAATCTTTGTAATCCTCATCTGTGTATTTCATGTAGAAACATTTACAGACGTTATCAAGACATATGTGCAATAGCTGCTTTATGTTCTGCTGATCTGTTTCCAGGTTTCTAATCAGTATCAGGTTAACTTATGCTCACATTTCCTGAATCACAGGCATTTTCGAGTCACTAAAATTCACTGTAAAAAATGAAAAAACTCCATTTAATTATTTTCAAATTTTAGAACATGGTTAAAACCTTTTTTTTTTCTAAAATACAAGGATTGATCTCTGGTGATAAGAGTAACTCTACAATAATTCTTTTCACGATTTGCCTTTTCTGATGTAACTGCTTGTTTCCCCATTTCTTTTTGCAAAAGAGAAAGAAAAAAACAAGGCAAGCATTTCTAGCAAATGTCTTAATCTGGTCAAAATAAGCCTCTATGGCTTTGGTCCACAGAAGCTTTATTAGTTTCCTGGGCTCCATAGTGGGATAAACTATTTCATGCATGAAGGGATCAGCATTCCTTCTTCTAATCATTGCTATTGTACCCACTACAAAGCTCTCTGAACATCTCCTATGGATATCACATGCCATCTTAATCACCCCTCAATTAATAACTTTATACTCAGATTTCAGTTCTGTCACTTCTACATACACTGTTACTTGGCGATGACACTGAATCCTTAACTGAGTATGTTGAGACTACAGCAATTTTTCCACCACAAAAACATTCTTACACTGAAAGTGTCCAGACAGCAGTTTCCAGTGAGAAAGTGTAACAGCTTAATACAGCGGGTAATCCCCTCCTAGTGCCATGACAGATGCTGGTGCCCCTGTCTGCTGTGATCATCCTGTAACTTTTAGAAGCAGAAACCATCTTCCTATGTGCTTTGATAAACAACGTGGTAGCTGATATTGTTTACATAAAAATTATCAGCAGTCTCTGCTAGCATCAGCTAAACCTTTAACACCTCAAAGTTGGATTTTTATACCGTGGGTTTGCTGGCACATCTTACTACATTCTTCTGAACGTAATGCAAGTGGTCTCAAATGGGCAAAAAAGAAGTCAGCAATTTCTGCTCTAGTCTAGTAATATTGTAATTAATTTGCCAATTAATTTTACTTGTCTCCTCAGGCAGAAGTCACCTGTACCTTTCCAGTTGGATTCCTGCTCACTTTTTGAAGATGGTGTTAAACTAAAGGAAATGCTAAAGGAACACAGATTGACATGTTGAATATTCTCACTTGCAGATGAGAACAGAAGGAATATCACCTGAATATTAGTATTCTCTTTATACTCAAAATCAGGGACATACAGGTTCTCAGAGGGTGAAAGGTATGGTGTCACCAAATTCTCTCAGAACATATTTTCAGCTGAATTATTCTCCTTTTGATAGTATATTAAATCATGCAGTCTAAGGTGCTACTGGGAGAAAGAAAAAAACTAACTACATTTAGCTTTTTAAAAGCTTCCTCTTATCCCCATTCAATCAGCCCTTAATCTTCCAGAATACATAACTCCCAAAATTTACATACTGTATGGTTTGACAAACAGCAACATCCACTGTTTCCCAGAATACATGTAGCAGCAGAAATCTAAGCAAAGTCTGCCACACACTCCTCCAGGATAAGCACGTAGATCAGTATTTGTCTCTTACAATTTGTAAATGCCTAGCAGTTTTGCAATATACATAATGAATACAAATTTGCATACAAAAGGCTTATTTTCCTTTACTTTCTATGGAGTGCTTAGACACAGTCCAAGCGCAGATGAAAAACATAGACCCAGATTACAGACAATAAGATATTGCATGCACAACTGTAATGCATTTATGTAATAAGCTTATATTTAATAAATTAAGGATAAATGAAAACCATCTAAAATGTTTTAGCAAAATGGAACCAGAAGAAAGGTAAGATGCACGGCCTGTTGAGACCTGACCAGTGTGCTGCAAACTATTTAGGAAAATAAAAAAAACAAATGTGCTATCCAGTATGTCGTAGTTATGCTTGTGAAGAAAGCCTAAAAATACAGAATCGCAGAATGCCCTGAGTTGGAAGGGACCCACAAGGATCATGGAGTTCAGCTCCTGTCCCTGCATATGACAACGTCACAGTTCACACCATGTGTCTGAGGGCATAGTCCAGTCTCTTCTTGAACACTGTCAGGCTTGGGGCCGTGACACGTCCCTGGGGAGCCTGTTCCAGTGTCCACCACCCTCTGGGTGAAGAACTTTTTCCTGATGTCCAATCTAAACCTCCCCTGGCACATCTTCCTGCCATTTCCTTGGGTTCTGTCATTGGTCACCAGATAAAAGAGACCAGCGCCAGCAAAATTTGTCATGGAAATAGAAGGCTGCAAAACAGAAAATCTGATTTAAAATCGGTATGGTTTTGAACTGGAAAGACATATAATTTTAGGACAGCAATACAGATTCATGTAAGGTACAGTCTATGTTCAGAGATAAGTTGTTCATAAGAACAGGGACTCTGCAAGAGTTAATACTGCAGATGGCCACTCCCCAGCAAAATGGAAACACTATAGGGCACCTTTCCGGAGCGGAATAACAAAGAAAAACTTTTAGTAAGTATGGCCTGCATAGTTCCCAAGACTGTTAAACTGTATTGCACAGTCACACAAAAATTACAGAGAAAGAAAAGCCAAAATCATCATAAGTGACTACAGATTAAAGATTATTATTCTGATATTGGTAAATACAAACACATGAGTTATTTTTGTCATCTGGTTTGCCTTGATCAAGAGCTAAAAATTCATTTATAACCTTGTACACAAATGCCATGTTTATATCAGTATCATAGGCAGCTTGCATGGAAAAGTACACATTAAAATGAAGAACAGCAATTCATGTAACGGTCAAAGACAACCAATAACAAAACCACCAAATTCCAGTTGTCAAACATAATTTACTATGTATATCTCTTCTCGTCCCTGTTAAAACAGTAATTATTAAAACTAAAGCGATATGGGTGAGTGTTTATGACTTCTTATTAAAAACCCTGACTTAAAGCAGTGTTCATTTAAGCTTAAGGTTAACAAAAATCATGTAGAGATCTGTGTGCGATGGCCTAGTGACTTTATATCCTCTTGTCAAACCTCAGCAGTTTTATTTGTAGTGATACATGCTGGAGGAGGTTGGAGGTTAAAGTTGAAAGGAGGGTCAACAGGAAAGCCAACCAACTTCTTTCAAAAGATTACAACCTTTAACATACTAGGATCTGTTGGCAGTTACTGCTAACTTCGTGAGTCTACATCTGTGTACTCTTCTGCAAACTGATCTCCAAACTCCAGACCAACAGGATTTTAAAAACCTCCCACTTACTACATCCCTTCAATTATTGCTTCATAATTTTCTTACTGTTTAAGCGACTAATTTAGTTTTTGAAATTATAGAGATGCTTAGCTCTTATAATTAGTTTTCAGTAGAATATTAACAAATAGATAGTTGTTATTCTTCATGTTCTTCAGCCTAATTTTCTCTCTTACCCTGAAAACTGAAGAATGGCTTTTCTAATCTAGGAAATCTGACAACAAATGTAATTGTAGCACATTCTACTGGACTAAAGCTCTTCAGATTTCCCTTTCTCCACTTATTTTGACATCGCTTCCTCTGTGACTTTCTTAATAAAAAAAAGTAATACAGATAAAAGTAATGATAAATAAGATCACACAGAAACACTGAACAGTTGAAGTCAAAAGGGACCTCTAGGGACTGTCTGGTCCTGCTCCAAGCAGGGTGAACTAGAGATGGTTGCTCATGGCTTTGTCCCATCAGGTTTTTAATATCTCCAAGGATGGAGACTTCACAACCTCTCCAGGCAGCCTGCTCTCGTGTTTGACAGCTCTCACAATAAAAATTATTTTTTCTTATTTTTCAGTAGATATTCTTGTATTTCAGTTTGTGTCTGCTGCCTCTTGCCCCATCACTGGGCATCACTGAGAAAAGCCTGGCTCCGTATTTTTCACTTCCCCCCATCAGGTATTTATGTACATTGATAAGATCCCCCTGATCTTGCTGTTCTCCAGGCTAAACAGCTGGAGCTCTCTCAGTCTCTCCTCATATGAAAGATGCTCCAATCTGTGTGACCCCTAAATGGATTTGTTGCAAGTTACTGTCAGTCCCAGTACAATCATGGATCTTATGCTCTATCTCAGGAGTGTCAAACTCATTTTCACCAGGGGTCGCTTCAGCCTCGCGCTTGCCTTCATTTATGTTACATTTATACAGTCCTAAAATGTGTATGTATACATGTAACAGTCCTAAAATTACATTTGGCCCTTCGAAGGCAAGCGCGAGGCTGAAGCAGCCCCTGGTGAAAATGAGTTTGACACGCCTGCTCTACCTAATTACTCAATCTAAAGGACCAAATTATTGCACAAGTCAAGACTAGTACTGGCGGCAGCTTTATTCTTACTTGCACTGAAGACAGGACAAATTTTTCCATTGACTTTAAACAGAACCAGACCTCTGCTAGATAGATAGTTCTACGTAAAAAACGATAGTATGTATTTACTGTATACACCCATGATGAACACAAGAATATTTCAATATAAAATGCATTTTTTTTTGGTTATATGCATTTGATAGCATTTACATGATAAACAACTTTTCTCACTCTATACTGAAACCTTTAAATTGCAAGTGCACAGAAACCAGCCAACAGTAATCCATTTCTGTAATTCTGTAGCTTTGCATTTTGAAATTAATAGCTATTCCAGCAACGCTACACATAATATTAGTATTGCTGTCAAGAACAACATAGCAGAAAAATCTCTTATGCTTAACTTTTATATTTTGTACAAAGGTAAATGCACATCTATATCAAATTTACTTTTTTAAGCGTTGGACTTGACTTGAAAGTTTCTTCCACTTTTCTGCTCCCTCTTTGAAAACCCTAAGAAGAACATTTGGCAAAAGCAAAGATTCTGCATTCCACATGTCATACCATTTAGCTGTTGCTACAATTTTAATTATGCAAAACTCAATGGGCTCTAATAAAATCTGACTAGGTAATTAATACTCTAGAACATACAGTGTGAGCTACTGAAAGGAATGTTCTACACAAATTCCCTCATGTCATAGAAAAGACTCATGAAGCACAGTGTATTTCTCCACAGGTAAAAAAATATCCCATGATGTTAACAGGTTTTTTCATCCTAACTGTGATTAACCAAAGAATCTTAACACATTCCATTGTTTAAAAAGTTAATTTTTCTACTAGCTCCAGTTCAGACATATTCACTGGTGTGTATCATGGTAAAACCAGGGAGAGTGTATTATAGTAGAGATGTAAGAAATATTTATATCAACAGCAAGGCACAATTTTAAACTGTATTTTACTGATATGCACAGAAAGGACTATGATAACATTACAGTATTATGTTTAAATTTCAAACTCCAGTTACACTTACGTTATTCAGACGTAAGTACACTCATAAATACATATTCTGAGATAAGATCTACATCAGGATGCAGATATTCCCCTGAGATCTCTCACCATGCCAGTTCCATAGAATCAGCCTGGTTTTATGGTCTGTTCAAACCAGGGAGAGGGCAGAGGCTGAGGAAGGCAAGGGTCTCAGTGCTATTACATCCTATTGGTCTTGTGGTAACTAATCAATTAAACAAATAAATCTACAAGCAAGGGCAGTATTTTTCAGAGCTCCACGTAATGATTTTACAGAGGGCCAGAAAAGCACAGGACACAGAAGACGGTATGGTGTGCTCTCACAACTAGGTAAGTCTTTTCCGTAACAGTGAGAAGACAGACTGTTCTCTCTGAACTTGCTCCCCCAGATATTTTGCAGAGAAGCATGATTTGAGTGGTAGTTTGACATGATCTGTATTTTTCCTAGAATGCTATCCGTTATCTCCCTAATACAAGCCAAAAAAACATCTGGAACTTTATGTTGTTTTCATAACATTTTATGCCAAAGCACAGACAATACTTCTGGATTCTTTTTCTCTTACTTGACACACTATAAATGGTGATAAGAAAACTAAAGTTACAAGAAGATCTGTGCTTAGGTTTACACTCTTAATACAAGAGTAGAGATTTTTCATAACAGATCATATTCATTCATCTGTTTCTGTAGAGTCTTTTACCCTGAGTTTTAAGAAAACAGTTAATCAGTTTTAAATTTGACTTTGCAATATTTTGATGCAATATCAGGCTTTTAAAGGCTGTGAATTTTAAATATGGAAGCAACAAGTAGTTTGCTTGGGAATACAAAAGAGATCTTGAATGTTGCATTTTGAAGTAGTGATACAAAATGTCTACTGTTTTTGATAAAGGATCATCATCAGTAAGATCTTCCAATCTAGGAAACGTGACTTTCAACAAAAGGAAAAAAACCATTAAAAAAATAACTTTGTTACACATAAAAAAGTAAATATTACTGTGCCAAATATTAACATACTATATGGCAGTAATTTTTACTCAGTGAGAGCTTAGTGTGCTTACCAAAGTTTATAAAAGTCACAACTGAAAACGAGTCACCTCTAGCACGACACATGGCAACACAGTCATAAAAACCCAACTACGTAAAACTTCAGTGAGCAGAAAACAAATCACTAGTAGAAAGGGAAAGCAAGCAGACTCACCATTTGACTTGAGCTTCTATTGGACTTACAAGCCCAACGGAAGTGATAAAAACTAATGCTTGTGCAGAAGCCCATCAGCTGCAGATTGGAGAATATCTGACTGTGGCGTATATTCTGCTGAAGCACTACCACACTTAATAGCCCAACCACACCAGAGGGGATGAGTGGGATGAAAAGGACACAACAAGTTGAAAACAGAAAGCACTTTGCTGTGCATGTGCTCTTCCATGCTCTTGTAGTCTGGGTGATTACGAGGCCTCAAGCCTCAGGAAGTCCAGCAACAAAGAAAATCATGGAGCACCTTCATGCATAACTGTGCCACACTTTTGTACATTTTTAGCAGTAACTCAGCTACCCTTCTTACACGGTCATTGCCCAGTAGATGATACGGAGGCTGTGCTATTCATTTGTGCTCCAGTTCAAGGTCTGTGTGCAAGCAGAAAAAAAATGCTTATTTTTCTTAAAAGAAAAAAATAAAGTCTCCGAGAACAGGGATGATTTTCCATTTCTATGATCAGTCAGTGACAAAGTGAACACTGCTATGAATTAACAATCCGAACAATTTACTAGAGAATATAGCAAGACCCTACATATTCAAGCCCTATTTTCACTATGAACGTGTTCTATAAGGTATAAATCACATGCAAGTAAAGTTGCTCCTAGTTCACCAGAAGTGGTATAACTCAATAGTGCAGAACAAGTACTTTACTAAACTTTTCAGCATGCCACATAACCTAAAACATGACTAGCAAATGCAATTTTTGATTACATGAGAAGAAAAAAGCAGAAACTGGAAATATATTTTGCAATGTATTTTTTTCATAGTGTATCACATAGACATGTATGAGGAATAGGAGCATACTGACTCTACCAAATAGGCAATACGTCTGCCAATACGTCGGTTATGTTGTTCTGTGGATAACTGTGATAACATAATTTTACATTAAGAAGCTAAATGTTCACCTTATTTAAAAAAAAAAAAAGTTAAAAACTTAACAAAATAAATAAGCCCAAACAGGTAAATAAATCAGCTAAGAAAACCTGAAATATGCTCTAGTTTGTGTGTTAGAAGCTAAAGGACATACTTCTACACACAGAAAACAAAGCCATGACCGCTGTGTGGACTAAAGAATATTTTCACAGCTATTCTTCCTCATCCTTAGAAACATACGTTACTTAATACAGTAACATCCTGAAATTTTATAACATTTTGGATTTCTCTGAAATTAAAGGTCCATTTTATTGTTTTTTAATTAAATCTATTTCCCCGAAAGGTCTTTAAAGGCACTACAAACTACCTTGCATTTTATTATTGCTGACGGTTATCTAAACCATGCTTGAATGCTTTCTTTATCCTTTAGTGAACAACTGAAAGATCATATGCTAAAAAGTCTTGTGCTTTCTCTTCTTCTAGCCCTATAATTAAGGCATTTTAATACATTTCTTCATAGTCATTAAGAGAGCACAATGTTAAAGACTAATGAAATGAGACAATTTTGAGTTTAACAACCATAAATACATACAACATAAATTTGTCTCAATTGTAGATATGAAAAAAAGCCTTCTTGAAATCACATGATGAGATTACTGAATCGTCAAGATTCTGCTCTTGCTGTCTAAGGGTATTTAAATAATGTATGACAATACTACAGTGTTGTTACATACCCTACAAGAGAGGTAAACATTTATGTCAAACATTCAAATTCCATTGGTTTTAGTATGTTTTTGTTTACCTTATATGTATGCCTATAAAAAAGTAGTATTGCTGGATGATGCTGAAATGGAGGAGGCAGAGAAGAGAGGAAGCAAGACAAAGACATATGAAGGGAAAAATGATCATAGTCAGTTGTAAACCCCCTGACACATAAAGTAAAATAGCACTATAATAACACCTACTTACAGAAGCACTTTAATAATGCATATGATAGAATAAACAACAAGATTTTCTTAATTTGGATTTTTTTTTTCCTAAGAAACAGAGTTCACTATATTAATGTATCACACATTTTTGCAACAGACGTGTTAATAAGTGTTTTCTTTCTTTTCACTGTGAAAGGAATTTCAGGTTTCGCTTTTATATTAATATTAATATATATTTAATATATATAGTATTAATATATTATATAATTAAATATAGGGTGAAACTTTACTATAGCCACATTATTACTGAGTATTCCCAAGAGGTATTACTAATGAGCAAATCATACAGCTTATCTTTTAAAACTAAGTTAAGTATTTCAGGGTGCAAGTTCTTTACAGTTTCTCAACTAAATGTTGAAAAGATGCAATGCAACATAAAGCAAGAGGATTACAGATTTTTTTTCCTTAAGATAGGCACAATCACAAAAAAGAAGTTGCTCTCCAGAAGATTTTTAGGGTTGTCAGACTGTTCTATTATAAACAACCTTATTAGTCCTTTATAATTACAATAGGTACCCCTGGACAAGATCGAGCAGACATGACAAATGCTTCTGACTTCCTTTTAAATCAAACCTGGAAGGTCATCGCTGAACAAACAGAATGCTATACAACTGGGGCCATAAATTGTGAAAGCTAAGAAAAAGGTAAGTTTTTTTGATATTCAAAATTGAAATTATTCTGTTCAGGCTTTTCTGTGTAAAATCAAGAAATAAGGATGAAATAGCTTACAAAAAAGATAAGTAGCTAAAGAAAAAGAAACCCTTACAAACTTCATTATCACCTTTCTTTCGGCAGCTGAACCTGTACTTTAGTATTTATGCAATGTCTTTAAAGTAGTTGCTTATCTTACAAATATGTTATTGAAGATAATTCCCTAATAAGGATTTCCCCATGTTTGTGTTTACCTTTTCTTTTTCAGTATTATGATGAAACTATGGACAGTTAAAAATAAAACAAAAGTTAGTCTCAAAGCTACAGTACTTGCTGTTGTCCTCAAATCAAACCAGTAAAAGGATAACATACTACTGTGCATTTTCCCTAACATTTTTATTTTGGCTTAGGATCATTTAACTGTGCTGGTAGTTTTGGATTAAATTTAATTTGTATAGACATAAACAGTAACTTAAATCAATGGAACTGGAAACCAATTGATGGATATCACTTTTAAATCTCGTTTCAGTTTGGAGAGGAAATGTAAGGATTGAATTAGAAAGCTGTAAACTCTTGATGAGAATTAGTGGCATAAAACAAAAGAAAATGAAACCTTCTGTTATCTTCCTTACAGTTAGGCTGAACAAAATTGTAAATCAACAAAAGATTTGGATAACACTCACATCAACAGCTTTACCTAATAGAAGTTCTAACAGAGCACTGAGTATACAATTTGAAACAAATATAAAATAAATATGAAATACGAATGACTTTTAAAAGAACCATATGAGAAGCAAAACATAAAATCACCAAAATTCAAGGAAATGAAATTTGAACTGAAATGTATGATAGGCAATTAAGTACCTATTTTGACAATTCTAAGTGGTCAAGTTTTTAAAGTATGACACAGAAACCTTAACCTATCTATACATGAGTGATAAATGAGGCATTTTGTGTCATTACATTCCCATAAATCACTTTCTTTAACGGCTGATAGCTTTTATCAGGTCTAACCTTTTCAAGCTTCCATCAGAATGCTAACATTTTCAACTTTGACACATATGCAGTTTACAAATTCTGCAGCTGATTAACTCTGGACAGAAGCTCAGTGCCATCATTGTCTTCTTCAAGTTAACTTGCATCCTTCGTATGCCAGAAAACCTCACTTAATGCATCGAGCTCTGTTGCAAAGGATGCAAGATATTTCTCCTTTTGAAACAAAAATATTAGATCATACTTTCAAAATTACTCTTCTACAGAGAGCCTCAAATATGTATACTTCTCATTATTTAAAAATCAAGTAAATAGTATAATCCAAATAGACATAAATAATGTGATCAACACTTGCCTTCTCTAGGAACTAAAATTAAGTTACATATTTGCATGACACACTCAATTTTTTGTACAATAGCTGATAAAATAGCTGATAAAAAACCATCTAGGTGTCTGTTTTCAAAAATGCTTTAACTTACTGTACAATTCCAACAATTATAAGCTAGCAACACATAGTAAGAATGGTAGTAATGCTTTTGTCTAAACACCTGCTTTTTCACTATTTTTTTTCAGTTTTAAACTGTGCAGAATATAATTTAATTCAGATGTATTTCATTTAATGAAACAAGTAGTGAAACATTCATGGAAATGCATTTACAAGATATAATTGATCCAGACACTGAAACAAAGCTCAAGTTTAAAGAGATACTGTCTTTAATAATATTAGTCAGACTGAAGAAATTTTCATGTTGGTTGTGTGACCACTGGAAGCCTGGTACTTCAGATGGTATTAGTTTTGATAAGAGCTAACTAGACATCAAACGTAAATAATGAAACCTTAAGAGACAGGCATGGACCATGCAAATAGGAATGTCTGCAGAGGCTCTTGTACAGTTGTTTGTCTCTTGTTGATAAAAAACCATATCTTAGAAATACAGTGGATGAAGGACAAATTTTTTCAGCATCACAGCTAAAACAGCCTTGCAATCTCTAAATTATGGCCTATCCATGAAAAAGGTACAAGTTCTTTATTTCACTACTAATGTCACACATGTCAGAGAAGTTGTGCAGTTATACTTTGACAATTCAGATGTAAATCTTGAAATGTCTGTAAGTATTCATGGCAAATGCAGATTTACCATTTAAAACAAAAGGACATGACTTCTTGACGTTCATATCAAAGACTAGTGATGGATGAGAGTATGCTAATCAAATGACAAACCAGAAGGAACACAGATGCTTGCTGTTATGATCAGGAGAGGGAAATGAAGATCTCCTTCCTAAATTAAGATATAAAACATCCTAAAATTATACACACAAATATATACTTAAGTTTGCATAGCACATTGTGTATGCATAGGAACTTGGTATGTTCTCAGGTAGACATGCTACAAATGCTAACTACAATAACTGCCAATTTACTTAAGGTCAGAAGAAGCCACACACAGTAAAGAAAATCAAACATTGGCTTTGATCAATTTCAGTTAATTGCTTATGAATTTATATATTCAGAAGCAATTTTAGCTTTCCTATATGAAAACTCTCAAGTAATGAGCGAGAATCATTTAACCATTTGTTTTTTTTAATTTGTTTCCTCCTGCCTTAGTTCTAGGTTTAAATTATGCTTATGTGGAATTACACTTATGCAATTTAAAATTGCATAAAATCAATGTAAACATTACTGAAACAAAAACATAGACTGCTTATGTGGGATGTGATATTGCAAGACAAAATTAGAACTTCAAAACCAAATTTTTGTTGTAAACTTTTACGTTTTTGATACTCAAATAATCTTATTTTAGTGTCTTGCTTTATGTGTACCCAAAACGCATCAAACTAATTAGGTATGTTTAACAAGAACAGTTAAACATCAAGAACTTTGCTTACTAAGCATGAGAGTCATAACCACTGTCAGTGAGAAAGCCTAAACTTTGTTAAATTTGGAAATTTGCCTGCAGCTGCAAGGTCCAATGAGGCTAAATGATACTTTCACAAAGTACTTGTGAAATGATTCAACTCCTTGAAATGCACCTTTCTCTTTCTCCTTTAAGCAGGTAGTAAGTATAAAACAGATCCCTCTGATACCTGTTTCGTTAAACTGCAATGAGAGAATAACTTCTTGATATCCTCAAGAAAGTGTCCCAGTCACTCTAGTTCTGACCAGAGAAAGAAAAGCCACTTTGCTAACTGGAGAACTATTCATAAAACGTGCTTGTTTATACCTTGCTGTAGTTATAAAATCTACAAATAAAGTACTAAAAATGTAAATATGCTGTAATTCAGAATAACTGCATTAGAAAAAGAGTTCCCCACATACAGTTTTCAAGAATTTACAAGAAGAAACATTATATAATCTGTAGAAAAGCATGTAATTAAATCTAAACTGGTGATACTGAGGGTGAAAAATATATTTGAATTTAAAAATATTCTTAATGCAAAAATATTTCTATTATTGTTAAAATAATTTTAACCTGACCCTTTAGACAGAAAGACATTCAAAGTAAAGAATTATATAATGCCTGTTTGAAGTGTAATGTTTAAAAAAATACACTGACACCGAGAATCACTTTGCTCTGCTACTCAGAAGCCCTAATAAGACACATCTGATGATGTGCTTAATGCAACTTATCCAAATACCCTGAGTGCCTCCTTTAATGCAGGATTAGTGCCCTAGGAAAGCAGATTCTTGTGCTCTGGCAACAGTTTCAACTCTGGGTAGTTTCAATACATGCTTTTCAGTCTCATCTTTAATCCAGAGAGACTGCTCTCACAGAGGCTGAACAGTAACTTGGGACTCCACAGTGACACTGTATTTCTTTTTGCCTAAGCCAAGATTTCCTGGACAGAAGGAATTTGTGCAACTGTGTGTAAATGTGACTACTGTCCATTAACTGGCCAGGGACTACTGAATCTACTCATTTTATACCTCGTATTTCTCTTAGATTGTGCACTAACCTCACCCGTCTCATGTTTTTATGTGCTTTATTTACTGTGACTCCTATCTGTAATCAGTTACTGACATTACTTATATTTTTCCCTATATTAGTACAAATAGCTTTATATTCTACATATAGCAGTTTAGCATTTAATGTATTAAAGGCTGCTTAAGACATAACTAAATTCTTCCACCTCTTGGACCTTTTTTGAAAAATTTACTGGATGCCCAATATATATAATATTCAATAGCATGTGAGAATAATTTTTATGCAACTCTGATAGTTAGAAAGATAGATAACTCAATTATTAGATCATCTATCAAAATATTCAGATGTATAAGAGGCTACTAAAAAGATTGATGACTGAGAAAGTCCACTGATTCTCTAGCCATCATATTCACACATTTGGCTAGACAACATTTTTCGCTGCCTTCACAAGCAAGCTTCATTACCCATCACTCCACTGAAAAGAGTTTATTATGAGGCTGCCATCTTGGCAAGACTATTATTTAGATGATAAATGTTGGGGGGAAAAGTGTGTCTAGATTTTTTTTTTAAGATGAGCTTTTTGACAGATAAAACAAACAGCATCTACATTTCTAATTAACTTAAATTTGGCATATACAAATACAGGTCAGTAAAGCTATGATATGCTACTAGATTATGTTCTGTCTGAATTTTGCCCTTCATTTGTAAAATGTAAATTAACTAATTAGAAGAAAAGCAGCATTATTTGTGACAAAATGCCGCATCTACTTCTTTGCTTTGTGACATTTATGATCAACTGTAGTCTTTCATTCTAACTTCTTATAGATGAATAATTATGCTCATGCTAATTTATTAGACTTTATTATTTTAAACCAAATGAAAACTTGAGATTTCTGAAGGCTAGGAAGCACAACACACTGCAACACGCAGCTAAATTACATAGTTGCCAGCTTCACTTCATTCACAATATTATGCTGTTTACATGTATATGTTGTATGAAGACACCGCTTTCAGTATTCAAGTACCTGACTCAAAGGAAAATCTCTATTAGTATTAAAATTTCCTCAAAATCTCTGCATCATTTTGTGCATGAGGCATAGTAAAAATAATATACTTATGATTTGTTCCTTAGTACTAAGAGTTAAATTTTGCTTTATACTCCTACTATCCTTCTCAACTATCATTTGAAATGGATTAGAATAGCAAATATAGAATTACTCAAAAGAAGGGGGAGTTGGTCATTCTTGAATTTCAGCCCAGCACCTTGACCTTGTTAAATAAAAAATATATGATATCATAGTTTACAGGAATTCTTTCTGCTTTGGTTTGGTTCAGTTTTAACTATCACTAGGTAGATAAAGACTCAATACTAAGAAATACATTGAAAATGTCAGATGTAAATGTCAATTAAAAATTACAAGGAATTCTGAAAGGTAAGGTCTGTGGGGGGTTGACATTCTTTGACATAGTGGAGTGTCTGCAACCAGGCCCTTGGCAAGCATAGCAGGATCTATCCTGTCAGCTCTTATCGTACATAAACCTAGATGCTTGTCTAATCTGAATGAGAAATACCAGGAAAATTGGAGCTGAAGCCTTGCAGTAATGTGGACAAAAGCTGAAAATGCTCTATCTGCACTACATGAGTCTCCTGTGACATGATAATACTTAAGACAGTACAGAGAAAGATAAGAAAAAAATAGTTTAAACAAACTATATATTGTTTCATTTACTACTTTTTAAGTCTAAAATGTAACAAACTAGCTTAAGTAACAGAACTAAATTATAATGAAAATCTCAATTCACGTCCACATTAAACACAATATGTAAAGAGAACGACACATGAAAATATATACTCTATTATTATTATCAATCACTCAAATGTAAATGCTAATACAATATGGTCTGTTCTTTCTTTGCTTTGACAAAAATTAGTTTTGATACAAAATAAAACAACCTAAATTGCTCAGCCAAACAATTAACATTATAGCAATGGATATAGTATAGCTTATTTATGATATTTATTATAATGTATTATTATAGCTAGGCATAAGCCGTGGTTTCAATGGAAAATGTCTTTAGGCTGTTATTCAACCATGTTGTTAAATAGGGGATGACTGGCAAAATCTAAAAATGTTACTTTTGAGCTAAAGCAAAAAAAAATAAAATTCATAAACAACATGTTGATTTTTATATTGTTTATGTGTCACTAAATAAAGATAACAATTATTCATGTCAAATGCTGTTGGAAATTTGCTAAATATATCTAGAAGACCTGTGAAGTGCAGAGGTAAGCGTATAGATATGTCTGTGTGTATGTATGTGTGTGAGTGTACACATACATCTCTGTTTATCTTGCAGTAGAACAGAGAATGCTACAATCTTCACAAATTAAACCATCGCACCTGTGTACTAGCATAAAATCACACTATTCACTGCTTTTCAGGCTCTTATTGTCCATAATCAAATGTAACTTGCTCATTGCTACTAAGGTTAGCAAGTTGGCATGGCAAATTTCAAAAAAAGTGAATTCTTTTTGAAGAAACTTATCAATACATTGTCCTAAGCAGCAAAAATAATAATAAATTCTTCTTCTATCTACATCCATTTTTATCTAAGATGAATTTCCTAATTCAAGTGGATTGAGGAGGAAGAGAAAAGGAGCAGAGCAAAACCCAACATGTGTGAAAAACTACAAGCGTTAGATAGCTAAACAAACCCTAAGTCCCTCAGTGTTGCGGTAAGGTCAAAACCTTTCAGCATTGTACCAGTGTGTCAAAATATGTCAACAAACCATCATACTGCAAGAAGAAGAATGACCTTTCAGTTCTTTATGTTTGGGCTGCCAATGAAGCTTTGGATACTGGGTATGCATGAGCAGTTTTCCTAGCCACTTGACAAATGCAACTCCCAAGGTTTCCTCCAAGTCAAGCTGTTATATCACTGGCTTTTAACTCACCAGGACAACTTTTTAAACCATTTGCTAGTGAAGAATATTGATCTTGTTATAGAACAGACATCCCTAAATCCACAGCATAACTTCTTTTTCCCCTACAACCTCCAATCAGACAACAATTACTTAAACAGTCTTCACAGTAACTTGTTAAACCATTTTAAACAGCTAAACAGAAAAAAATGTATATAATTCTGATATTCTGATTCAGCCTTTGCTTACATATGATTCATCCTTTAGTCAACGGCAAATGAGGTTGAACAGAACACTATTCTCAAAAAACTCTAAGAACACATCATCATGCTTGTGAATGAAATACAATCCTTTGCATTTTTTCTGTTAAAATTTATCTGAAATACCTTTTTTTTTAATCTACAGGACTCTGTGATTATTTTACTATGACAGTTAGAAACTGAAGTCTCAAGATCAGATATAATACATTAACAATACATTTAATCACAAATTTAGGTTTCCAAAACTGGTGGTTACTATTTCAAAATTACCTATGGAAAACTTGCTTTTCTTTATTCTTTCAAAAAATCAGAACCACGGGACTAGCAACATTTAGAATACAAGCAACTGGGGAAAGGAATTTAGTACAGGGATGATTTACCATTCTTATTCAAAGAAAGGATGAAATGCTTCTCTTTCACTATGTGAAATTACCTATAGTTTAATATCAGTGTCAAATATGACATTTTCCTACGGTCTTCCTCATATATAGTAGTTTCTTTAGCTAATAATGGCATCAAGCTTTCTCCTGGGACTCTCTAAAAATTACATTCCAGGATGTACATATGCCTTAGCCAGGCTTGCAGAAGATAGAAAATGTAAATTGCTGTATTTGAGTTTATAGCTTCTTACAGCAAGTCACTGACAGTGTATCTACTAATTACTATTTGAACCGTGTGTTGCTGATCTCTATATGCCTCAGAAAACAGCAGTCATGCCTACCAGCTCTGACTAACAGACTTTGACATCTAGGGCTCCAATTTTTATTTAGGTTAGAAAAAATTATAAAATTAGACACTATGGGAAAAGAAGAAACAGCGGCATTCATTTAAACCCTAAAATAATTTACAATATGCTCTTAAACCCTGTTTTAAAGCACAATCTGTGTTACTTCCTGTTCATGCTCTCCAAATTACGTTTGGTCACAAAGACTGTTCAACAGTTTTTATCCTCATGGTTACAAGAAATACAAAAATGTAGGCCAGTGAACAATGGAAAGTGTGGTATCTACTACACGTGCACAAAACAATTACATTTTGTGCGTGCAGCTCTCTTGTTTACTCAGTTACAGTGAAAGCTACAGCCTGCTCAGTGGTTGTCACCACTTTGAAGGAACAAACATATTGAGGGAAGAGACTAAGCACGCAGATCATTTTATCCTAAGTTTGTTCAGAATACAGAATAGCTTTTTTCTAAAACATCAGTCTGCAAATCAGTCTGGGAATATGTTTTTCTTTACTTGTTTTCTTTTCCTGTCTCTTTATTATTGAAAATTCTCCATACCTGAACAGCATCTTAAATTACAACTGTGCAAGCCCACTGCCAAGGTACACTTTGTACATTTTTAATGTGAAGCTTAATTTGAAGATGAGGTTGCAGTGCAGCACTGCAACTGAAAATTGCTTAACAATACCATTGATGTATGAGCCATAAAAAACCTTGCTAAGCTGTCCCTGCAGAACTCAGAGTAATAAAAAGGTGTTCTTTTGCACTGAGGTGAACAGACATGGTTGACTGCATCTAGGGAGCTGTTCTGTTAAATGAGAAAGTGCCATTTCTTTCCTGTCAGTACAGACCAATTTAAGACACTCACAGATTTAGTTAGCACAGAGTACAAGATTTAATGAAATACACACATAACAGCAAACAAACCACAGCTATGTTCAAAGCTTTCAGGCAGATTGTGTGTAGAATTAAACTTACGTCAGTGATAGATGTGGGAAAAAAAACTAGAAACTTCTCCAGTTTCGCTCCTACTTCTCAGAGAAACAATAAAAAGGCTGAACGGAAAAGGTCTAAAACTTCTCACCTTCATTCCTTTCAAAGTATCTAGACATGTATTTCTATCCACATCTAAAAGGTGATGTTACAGTTTTTCTCTCCAATTTCATTTTGGCTTTAAGATCAACCAACAGATCAAGTTTACTAAACCCTAAACTATCAGCTGAGTATCATATCTCTA
This sequence comes from Columba livia, assembly GCF_036013475.1. Classification (NCBI taxonomy): domain Eukaryota; kingdom Metazoa; phylum Chordata; class Aves; order Columbiformes; family Columbidae; genus Columba; species Columba livia. Next base: position 33,283,267 of record NC_088606.1, on the reverse strand, counting down.
TTGTGAACTGATGCATCTTCTCCAAATGATTCCTCCTTCAAGAGGAGAGGAGACACACAGCTGTGGTGAATTGACTGGGAAGCTCCTTCTCACTCGAGAGATCCTTGCACAGGCTGATTAAATGATACAAAATTGATTCACAGTTTGTGCAGCTATACCTGTGTCTTTTTGTATAAATAGTTTCAGACAGCAATGAAAGCTAACTGTCTCACCTACATGCAACCTGATCTGTCAACAAGTGTTCACTAACCTGAAGGTCTTATTAAAAGAAGCTGCAGTAACTCAGAATTCATTTCAGAAGATGTGATACTATCAGTTTGGCCAAGCAGCATCAAAATTAAAACTAACAGGATTTGTTCTTTAAAAAAAGACCCACAGGAAATCTTCCTGATTTCCATGGTTAACCTATCACTAAATTCTGGATTCAGGGAGCAACAAATTTCACTATGGAGATTTCTAGTCTCCTTTATATGAATGTAAGGGCACAATATTGAAGAGCCAACATTTTCTGCAGTTGTTTGCAATATGAACAGCTACAACAGAAGACATGGCAAAACCTCAGAACTACCTCCAAACCAGTCTTATCAATCCACATGTCAGTTCAGTCTAGCTTTTGCAAAATTAAAGGTACTTGACTAGCGGCACAGTGAGAGATGTTATTCCATTTTTGAATTTGCAATATTAATTAGTACAAGATAACATTAAAATGAAGTTAGCTATGTCTTCGTTTCCTGATAAAAAACATAGGAGAAGTTTCTTTTGGAAAGGTCAGATTCCAATGGTACACACTGTTGTCAAATGTTTTACATGTTTTAAAGCTCCAAACAAAATTTGGATAGCCATTTTGTTCAGCACAAAGCAAGACAGAAACTACAACTTTGACTTTGCAGTGGCAACTTTACTGCAAATAACAAAGGGACCTGTGCCTTCATCCTAATTATCTACTCAACTTTCACCCTATCTCAACTTGGTATCTTTATGCTCATGTTATCTATTTAAAATTCACTTTTTGGAGCTGCTTTTCTCTGATACCATCACAGATTCTGGTTGTAGGATTCGTGTTATTTCCTGTAGTATAATGTCTTCATCCAACAACTGACAGTCTTCCTGAGCTTCCCATTATCTTGATTCAAGTTTTCTAGCATTGTCAAATATGAGCAGGTCCTTTTCATGTCAATCAAGAATGTTGCTGCAGAGCATGATTCTGAACCCTGATGGTGTTATTCTTAAGATTTGGTTTCCACTTCTCTGCTGATTCCTGTAGAATCTGCTTTTAAGGTATTTTCCAAGCCAAGACTAAGATATTTTCACCTTGACATTTATCATATTCAGCTAAATACTAATGATTGCTGGACTAGCACCCAATGTTGGCACACGCTGTCTCTTTGTTGCATGTTCACATTTGTGTCATCTTCTCTACTACCCCTAAGATTCCATTGATGCTCTCTTGTGAACACTGAGCAGACTTCTAAATTTATGCATTTAAAAATCCTTATAAAAGCTTTCATTTACTCATGACATTCCTTTACTCATTACCTTGCTTAGGGTTCCACCACATACAAACATGGTATTAAAAGATGAAGCATCTTGTTTAGGATTTTTTTTTGAGGAAAAATCCTCCAGTTAGGAGGCCTCTAATACCAAGGAAAGATATATAAATATACAATAACAACTTTTATAAGAATAAAGCAGAATTATTTCAACCATTTTAAAAATAAAAGATCTTTATACAAATACCATCAACATGTTCAAAAATTCTGTCTGGTATAACTAATCTCCCTGCTTATGTTCCTGCAAATACTTACTGCATTTTTTAGCTTGAAGATAACTGTTATCACTGTTTAAAACATACAAAAACCTTTATTAAAAAACAAAACAGTGAAACACTACTGTCCTAGATAGAATGAACAATAAAGTTCTTTACATACATGGCCCATTTGGTTTGTGAAGATTTTATAACAAATGTGGCAACTTGCAGGTATTACAAAACATTACAGCAAAATCTTCCTTCAAAGTCAGGTACTAAAAAAGATGACATATAACTTCCATATCAAAGTAACTTAATCTGTCATCCAGCATCATTGTAAAATCACCATACATATCTGCTGCACTTTAACAATTATGATGTGAATTTTTCACAAATATTTCAGGATCCCAATTTGACATACTGATTAACGACATTCAAAATGACAGATTAGTAACATATATTTGTTCACATGGCTTAATATGATACAAAAGTCACTAGGGTTTTTTTTTTTTTTTCCCCAGTAACTTCTCTTAAAAATGCAGTTCTATTTATGTGTAAGGAAAAATAACAGAAATGTACCTGTTCCAGTAGCTCCAAAACTGGTCCTGCAAGTAGGCTTGGTGGCTGCTTTCATCACCAAATGAGGCTTTGCTTTCAATCCAGTGAATTATATGTCCTTCAACAGCTAGGGTGACAGCAGAAAATAAAGTGAACTCTAAAAATCAAGATCAACAGCCTGAAAGAATGTGCTTGGGAATATCCTATTTACCCCACAATCTACCACATAATTCATGCTTGCAACAGAGGTATATCTTTCTAATATGCACATTGGACTTTTTTTTTTAAGTACCAGAAAATATAATAATGGACAGTCATGTCAAATACAGTTTAATTACACCCTGTTCTATTTATTTGCATTTATTCTAACACAAACAGAATGTAAAGAAAAAGATGCTAGAGTAAGGTGCAATTGCACCCTACTTTTACCCTCACTTTGCTGGAAAGGACTTGTCAGGAAGGAATTGAAACTTCTGGTGATTAACAAGAACAGTTAGCTAAGGTGCTAAAACCAGAAACTTCTCACCAATCGAGAGTGGAAGGTGTGAAAATGACAAAAAGTTTATCATAGATACATATCTGCTTCCTTATTTTTGCAAAATCAGTAATGCTTCACCAGAAAGGAATTAGAAAAAAGAAGGCTCATGTGAAAAAATGTGAATTTGAATTTCTGTTTCTTTCAATGCTGTGGGTTTTGCTTTAATTCATGTCTTTCCTCATTTCTTGCAGGAGTGAATTCCTAACATTAATACAATTATCTTTTTTTTTTAGGTTAAAGGAAATTCCTCTCTGAAGATGATAACATAATTTTGCAGGAGAAATCATAAGAATCACTCTAAAGGACCATTCTTTCCCCAAAAAGGTCATGTGGAGTATCTTTAATGAGGTCTTCAAAAACTTTTCCTTTATTTTGAGTTCCCTACGATATCCATACCCATGATGTCTTAGCCTAAGTTCAGCCTACAATGAGGCAACCAAAGGGCATGCAGACCCAGAAATACGGTACAGAAATATTAGAAGAGTCTGTGGCAGCACATCCACTACATACTGTAAAATTACTTGGAAAATCTGGGTAAATAACTCATGAAGTCACCATACCACCACTACCTCCTGACAGTAATCAAATTAATTTATCATAGAATCATAGAATAGTTTGGGTTGGAAGGGACCTTCAAGGGTCATCTAGTCCAACCCCCCTGCAATGAGCAGGGACATCTTCAACTAGATCAGGTTGCTCAGAGCCCCAGCCAGCCTGGTCTTGAATGTTTCCACCTAACACACCCCTGGACAACCTGTGCCAGTGTTTCACTACACTCATGCTGCCATTATCCCTTGTTCTATCGCAACAGGCCCTGATAAGAAGTTTGTCCCATCTTTCTTATAGGCTCCCTTTAAGTATTCAGAGGCCTATACTGTGTAGGCTTATATTACTACATCCTCCACCCACCTCCAACACCTTTAGACTCCAGGAGATAAAACAGCTGAGGCATAAACTGTATATTCAGTTGAGAAGCAATTTCTAAGAAACATTCGACTTTCCTAGTTATGTACTGAGTCATGAAGAAGAGAATCCAAGGACTGCCATACATTAGTTTGGATCAGACAGCAAGCAGAAAATTATTTCCTGCCAATCTCAAGTGAATGAAATAATTTGAAGAAAGCAATGCACTATCACTATTCAGATTTTTAGAGACAAATCCATGCAAATACTTTAATGGTAATTTTTAACCTTCTTCCTAGTAGGATAATATTACAAACCCAGGAATTCTTTTGGGTGTTGTCCAGTTTGCCTTCTCAAGCATTAAAAAAAACTAGCTCCACCTAGTTGCTTTTCTGGCTTCCATCTAATCAGGCTTCTGAATAGCTTGGATATAACCTTATCTGTTTCTAACGTCCAAATGAGCATCTTAATACCAAGTACCTATTGTGTATATTGTAGTCCACACTACTCGGGAATCTTATCAATGTATATAACTATCTGAAGGGCAGGTGTTAAGAAGAGGGAGCCAGGCTCTTTTCAGTGGTGCCCAGTGACAGGACCAGGGGCAATGGGCACAAACCAAAACATGGGAAGGTCTGTCTGAACATCAGGAAACACCTTTGTACTAGGAGGGTGTCTAAGCACCGGCACAGGCTTCCCAGAGATGTTGTGGAGTGTCCATACGTGGAGGTATTCAAAACCTGTCTGGACATGGTCCTGGGCAACCAGCTCCAAGTGACTCTGCTTGAGCAGTTGACCACCAGAGGTCCCTCCCAGCACCAGCCATTCTGTGATTCTGTCATGCCACAATATTCCCTGCTATTTTGAGACTTGATAAAAAATAACCATTCCCTCAGCCCCTCAAGTCCTTGGTAGCTTCCAGAGACCCTCCACAAATAGGAGCTATGGAAATAAAGGAGTAGAAATTAACTGAAAACTCTCCCCAAGCATGGCTTGACAAGAGTAAATTGCAGATCATCAGGATGCCCAATCTCACTTTCAAATTTAGTGTTGTTCAGTCAAAAAAGATACGTTTTATTTTGTACATATAACCTCTTATTAACAGCACTACCATTTCTCTTTTTTGGAAACTTTATTAGGAACACAAACATCATTAAGAAAAATCTTTAAAAACTTTTCAGATGACTCTCATATACATAGTTGTTTATCTATTGGATAACAGATTATTGTGCTGAAGTCTTAAGCACTTCTGAGTAGTGAGCCAATTTACAGTACACACTCAATTCCTTATACCTGTGTGCAAATCAGTTATCTCAGTAAGAATATCAGCTGTTGTCAATATGAAGAACAAAAAACTAGTCATGTATTTGACTTGCACACAGTGCTTTCAGCCTAGGCATCTGCACAGACAGGTGCTGAGCTCTATGGAGGTGAAGCAGAAGTCTCTTGGCATGAAAGCCAATTTACAAAAAGCGAATAATAATCCTTTACACTTGTGCAACATGAATGTTTTTTCTTCCGTGGCCCAGCTATTAGGTCATCTGATTACTTTGTTATGTAGCCTCAAAATATAGATGAAATTTGACATGACCTTTATACCTATTTTTATTCCTTCTTGCTTCTTGCTATGCAGGCTCTTTTAAAAAAACAGAGAACTGCAGAGTTGTATTTAGATGCAAAGTGATGGCAAAAGAATAACTGTACAATGACAAACCTTTAAGCAAGGACTTACAGGTGTAATGGTAATATACTGTTAAGATTGCTTTGAACTGATTTGGTGTAGAAGTTTAAGACAATTACGGATATTTCAGAGTTGAGTTCACAAAGACAGTGGGCAGAGCAAGTTAAAGGGAGTAGGGACTTGGGGGGTTTTATTGTTTCCTGTTTCTGTTTTTCTTTTTTCCTTTTTGTGATAATGAGACAAAAACGTGCAGAGACCAAAGAGGAAACACTGGGTAATACTACTCACAATCAAACCTCTCTGACTCATGCTAGAAGTTCTTAAAATTATTGGGTAACTACTGAAAGAAGAGACTAATTTGCAGTGTCCTATAATATACTTTACTTAAGTAGCCATAATATTTTAGCATGAACACTCCTACACTAAATAAAATAATAAAAATTCTTTTAAAAGACTTACCTACTGGCACTTCTAAAATGAAGTCTGGTGTTTTGTCATAACCCTTTGCACGAAGCTGATCTTCAGCTATATACAAAGAATAAGAACTATTGTTTATAAAACTATTTTATTAAGTAGACATCAGTATAATCAATTTTATTTTAAATAAGAGTGCAAGAATTACTAATGTAGTCATACATATCTTTCTTATGCATGCAATGCTGTGTCAGATTAAATGAACCCTCCTGGAAAACCTGAAGCATGGATATAAAAAATGCTTCTTTGTCATCCCTGCATTTTTATGTCTTCATTATAAACATCATTAATTCAAGCTGTCATACACTATTTTATAACCCCCAAATATTCAAAATAAAGAAGTATATTCACTGATTGCAAGAAGAGTCTCTGCACATTAGGAAGCTGTTAAGATTAATCCTACCAACACCACAAATGAAAATATACTGTAGCTGCCTTCTTGGCTTTATTTTAATGTCAGCATAAAGCTGTTAAAAAAAAAAGAACAAGAAATTCTGTCTCTTTCAGAAATTTATTAAAGGAGAAGCCATAATTTTAGTTTCTCTTGCATTTGGCATTCTATAGAATTTATCCAATTTCAGGACACATAAATATTTAGAAATTCTGTTAACATTAACTATACAACTCTATTGCTTACAAATACTAGAGCTGAATATTTCAAGAAACAACATGGAGCAAGCAAGATAAAACTGCAGAAGACAAAAGACACTTCCTTTAAAAGAAAAAAAAAAAAAAGAAACACCTTAACTATTGTCCTTGATTTCTGATACCATTACATTGGTATTTCTGAAACACCATTTCTCCATTAGAATTTGGAGTGACCTGGTCATTCAATTCCAGGCATGGCTTTCTGTCTTCACCCAAGCTCAACTAATGGCACTACCTAGTAACAAGTAAGGCTGTGTAGCCCCTTAACACCTACTGGGCTGTTGACATTGTCATGCATCCCATTCGCCTTTCTACATCACCTTTGATTAAAATTAATGGTCCATTCTCACTGTTGGGTAGCTTATTTCCAATCCATTTACCAGGTTAGGACAGTAGTTTCATGGCCAATGTTCAGAACTCAGTTTTAGAATACTTTGTGCATATCCTGAAAGGTCAGCAGTTTGAGTCCAAGTAACATTTTAATGTTAAGAAAAGCTCACACTCTTAGAAATCAAAATATTTTAGAAGTGCCTAAAGCAAACTTCCCTCCTCTTTCTCATTGAAGAATGTAACTGTGAAGTATTTTTTTTATACAGGGAACTAGTACTGAAAGTGGCACAGGAGATATTTTGGGAAGTTGCACATTCACTTAAGTGTAAATGGCAATGGTTGTTTATTCTTTTTGATAGTTGTTTATTTCTTTTGAAATCTGACAGTACTTCTTCACTGTAAGCATGCAATATTGCAAATACAAGTCTTTGCAATGCAATACTTCATTATGTCACCCAATCAGCTATTAAACTTTTCTAGGATTTGGAGACAGGCTTGCTTGTTGGCTATTTTTTCAAAGATTGTCAGGTACATTGATAAAACAAGGTTCTAATTTAGCAGAACCTACGAATAGAGGGTTTTATGCTATAAGATAAAAAATGAATTAAATGTTCTAAGTAATCTCTCCATTTTGATAAAAATAAAGAATAGTTCAGTTTTATCCAACTCTATTTAACTCTATCCTGGTCTTGATTGTTTAAAACAGTCAGAAAAAGACAACAGGATGTCCCAGCTGAAATTTTTATGAAGAAGCATAAGTGACAACAGAAAGTTCAGTCTTTTCTATTGCATCTAACAAATGGTAGTGTCACAAATTCAGGGAAATATACCTTAAAAAACCCCACTGAAAATCAAGACAGATGTAAAAACACCTCCTGATGGGTCAGTTTAGCAGGTCTCTGAACGGGAGTTTGCATCAGCATTACTTTTAATATTCTTCAGCAGACTTTTTTCAAGCATGTCCAATTACTTATAAAATCATTTGACACTAATGCATGGCTTGAAAAAGAACATTTTTGTTTGTTTGTTTTAAATTTGTTTCTGAATGTCTTTCCTTGGTTCCTCCTAACATATTGGGTTATGATAAACATTGAAAAATATGCTAAAACCCACGTTTATTATTGATACGTGTTGTCTGTCATGTGCAGGAGCATAATTATATATTACTCTTTCTTCTCTTTCTTCAAGTATTTGAAGCTTTATAACTTTGCAGAAAAAAAAAAAATTACAGAAACTCCCCACAGTCACCATAAACTTTTTTTAAAAAAAAAAAAAAACCACAAACCCCACCAAAAGAAAAGTTCTGCCTTTTCAGCCCAGATGTGTTTCACATTGGTCCAGAAGCTACAGAGGTAGCATTCTGCACCTTCAAACGCCTTTTATCTCTTGCATGGATGAAGGGAACAATTTAACAACTGCTTGAAAGGCAGCCGACAGCAGCTTGGACAGTTTTATTTATGCATCCTCAGATTTGAAAATTACATTGAAACAGCCCTAATAAGTAGTTATTCTACAGATTCCCCATTAATTTAAATTTCCAACAAAACTGGAGCTTCATGTTTACCATAACTTCACACTCCATCATAACCATTTAACACATCATTGTTCTTATACTAGCCTCTGGATATAATAAAGAAACTAAACATTCTTCTGTTGGTGCATGGATGAACAGCAACTGCAAATTTAAGATTACAGCAAAAAACACTGATCAGGTTTCATTATTTATTTCTAGGCTGCTATTGAGGGACATCATGGTGGGAACCAAAGGACGATAAGATTCCAGACAAAGGTCAGCACCTTTCCATTATAGCTAAAAGCTTTCCTAATATATTCATGGCAAATATATAAACAAACAAAGATCCTATATAGAAGCTAGACATTCCTGGCATTTCGGTATGGCAATTGAAGCTGTTAGCCTGTTTTGAGAGAATGCTTCCATTGATCACTTTGATCTCAGGAAAAGTGACAAAGACTTGAGAGCTGTGTTTTTGCTGAAGAGAGGATGTGCTATATGATGTGCTTGTCATGAACAGTGCATTAATAAGATGCAAACCACATTATTTTGCACAGGTTTCCAAGCAATTTCTGTGTGAATTCTGATCTGTAGGCTTTGAAAGCTAACTGCTCTAGAAACAGACAAATTATGTCCCAGACCTGAAAAGCTGTTTCACGCTCCAAGACTATACTAGGGCTATTTATATCCGCTGTGTCCTTGATTGTGCTTTCTTCTCCTGGAACAGACTCCCTGTTGCCCAGATGAATGTAACTGACACAAAACCCCTTACTACTATTGGAGAATAGTACACTGGAATAGTGCACTAACATGGAAACCGAAGAATTCTGTGTCTTTAACACGTGTTAAGAAGTAATGGAATTGTTAATACAGAAATCTAAGTAATAAGGCATCTTCAGAACTGGAATGCAGTCTTACTCATAACCTAACAAAGCCTGAATTTGTTGACATATAGGAAATATTGTAATCTCTTCTGTTTTCTCCAAGCAGTTTTGGAACTATTTTTTCAGAAAGGAAAGGTTTTAATGCATGGGATTCAGCAGAGTTCACTTTAAATCACACCTAGAACCTTAAAAACATATGCAATGCACAGAAATAATAAACACAACCACTAAAGATGCCTTAAATCATGACTAAAGAATATTTCAGCATACATAAAATGTAAACAATAAATTGTCTCATTTTATATCCTTATATTCTAATGCATTAACCCATTCTAGATATTTTGATTTGACAGCACAAATTTTTTAGAGCTTATTTCTAAAGACAAAATTGATGCTTATCCAAGGTCATGAAACATTAAAATTTAAATCTGATTTATGTGCTACACAAGCTTGCACAAGCCAAATAAAATGATTATCGTTGGGTTGAGGATCCATTAGTGAGCCATCTAGTCCATTCCCTTGTATCGTGACAGGATTGATTTCATTACCAGCTTTGATGGATGATTGTCAAGTCTAGCCTTGAATTTTTCATTGAAGGTGATTCCATAACCTTCTCTGGCAGGCTGTTTTATACTTATTGTGCCTAGAACTGTTTAGTATTTTAACTCAACATCAACTACGCAATTACAGCTTAAGCCTATTACTTCTATCTCTACTCTTATACCCAAGTAGGAAAAACTACCTCCTCACATTTCCATAGTGTCATATTCATGTGAAATAGTTATTCCTGTCTTATATAAGAGCACATTAACTCTGTTCCTTAATCATATGGACAAATATTTTAAAAACCTTAATATACTTTCCAATTTCTTAAATTTGATTAAGGTTTCCAAAATTTTAACCGGAATCTAGTTCTAGGAGAGATCATATTTTCTGGTAAAACCAGCAAAATTCCAGATCACGCAAATTTAGTACAGCACTCAACCATCAACAAAAGATAGCATTTCACTTTGTTATTTTCTCATCACATAAGGACTCCAAGATTTAAGAAGTCATTAAGTTTATCACAATAAGAGAAATGATGCTTTAAACACTAACCATTGTTTTAATGACACTCGCATACAAGAAATGTAGTGCAGGCTAAAAGAAAAAAAATGAAAATAACTTCCTAATTAATTAATCCTTAAAATACTTTAAATACAGGGATTGTGAAGAGTACTTGCATTGGCTGGGAGGCAGAGGGCAAAAATTCAGCAGAAACTGCACGGAAAGCTAAACGAGTGAATCCTCTAACAGCTCTTTAATACATAAAGCATTTTGAAGCTAATATTTCTTATGCTTCCTCCTAAGTCTCATAAGGCCTAGATTATGGCTAATATCTCATGACACCAAAAGTAATACTGCAGCAGATATTAAAGCATTTTTTTTCAGCTACTTATTCTATAAAATATTAATTGCAAGCCTGTGCATGTGCTGTATATATAGGGTATTAGGTAACTGAGTTCCTGCTCAGTTCTAAATCAATAAAAGATAACATGTACAGCATCAATCATTTTTTACTCTTCTTTTACTACCTAATACAAAGAGCATCAAGGCTTATTTTTTTCCTAAGTAAACAGTCACTGAAATCTCTGAAGTTAAAGATTCACTGGCTAGGATTCTCACCTATGAAAGAGAGATTTTTTTCCAAAAGCATTTCTCGCAGCAAGACTTCGTGTTCATGCCCAATAGCGCTGATAGCTTTAGGTTAAGAAATGGAAGATTACCTTGGAAAAGAACCAACCTCAGAAAAACACCATAGGTAAAGTCATTAATGGTAAAATTACTTGCCTGCATCTGCATTTCAGAAGTGATCAGTGATTTGAACTCCCTTACAAGAATTAGCACTTTGTGAAAATCAGACTACTGTATCATCAGCACACATTTTACGAAAGTCCCATTAGATCCTACTTATTCAGTATAAATAAGGGTATTATTTCCATTTTTGCTTTACTCACCCCAACTTAAAAGAAAGTATGAGCTTAAAACGTCTCCTTAAGTACCTTTTAAGTTGCTCTTTACTGACTAGTGTACCAATTTTCTAAGTCAGCAAAGAATGAAATAAACTGTTTTTTCCCTTATATTCTGAAATTGATAGGCACTACCTTCATCTGAAACATCTTATTGTAACAAAACATCCTTTTAATTGATTTTTCAAAAGCATGAACTAATGTCAAGGAAGGATGAAATAATATGTGAAGTCCTTTTCACTTCACTGACGGCCTGTTGATCCAATGTACTATCCTTAGCGATATGTAGAAAAGTCACCACATCAAATATTTTTAATGTATTCTCTTGGAGGTCTAAGTTCTATTCTGGAAGCTTTTAAGAAGAATTTTATGGAACATCATGATAAAGGATCTTACATTAAAAACAGTTAAGTTCCTAATTCTGTTTAGAGTAACTTTTGAAAATTTAAAACTACAGATCACCTTACCATTAATTACTTAATTTACATCAACACTTTATGCTGAAGAGCAAAAAACCTAATAATATGGAATAATTTCATATATATATATACAGTTTTTACCAACTGAAACTATGTATTATGTTAAACTCAACTAGCATTACAGAACAAAAGGGGCAAATGAAGAATAGCAAAAAATGTAAGAAAAATACTGCAAACAGAATTTATAATGCACCATAAGCAGAAACACTTAGACTTAGTCTATAATAATACCTGTTATTGATGTATGGCAATGACCATGGGGCAAAACTTGTAAATAACCTCACAAGCCATTTTCTACTCATGCAATCTAGCAGCCTAGTTTCCCGTAAGCATCTGAACTATTACTGAAAAATAGCCTCTTGGCATTTACAAAGAGGTTGACTTCATACTTTAGTCCATGCATATACAATTAGATAGTTATATTTAAAATCAATATGCAATCCTTCAGAAGACATTATGCTTTTAAAACCTTAACTTTAAATTGATTTTTAACTATTTTATGCACCTCGAAATTAACATCTAATTCAGCAACATACTTCCAGATAATGCACTTGCGTAGCTTAGTATTAAACTTTTCTGTACCAAAATGGAATTGAAAAACTCCTCATTATTCTCACTGATGTCACTACGTATTCAATGACTTGAACCAGAATCTTAAGTGGATAGAAAAGACCTTTAAGACTGTAGGCAAGTTATTCTGAAAAACTGTTCACAATTCTATATATGTGTTACTGTTACTTTTAAATATGGCACTTTAGCCAGACTGTTCATCAACAAAATATTAATCTTAGAATTCTGGACATGAAAATTAGTCATCAACAGCTGTTTAAAAAGTGTAACTTATTAGATCAATCCACTTTCAGACAGCTGCATTTAATGTTGAAGATAGCCTCAAGGAATACTTAAAATTATGATTAAAACCGCAAAATACAAATACAATTGGAAGTCTACTCTGCTGCTGTTAAAGTTAATGGAAGCAGAGTTGAGTCTGTAGTAGACACCAGGCAAGTATTTCTAGTGGAAAGAACATATTTTGAAGGGGTGACCATCTCATTTATCACAACTACAAGAAGTGTTGTTTTTCATGCATAACTTAACATCACTGTTGCTTTCCTATCCTGCAACTGTACAGTGAAATCAACGTCTTTCCCCAAACTGCACACAGAGATTTATACAAGGATTCTCTAGGGCTCAGGCAGGAACTGCCTTGTGGGCTTGCTCGGTGACATCAGGTCATGATTTTGAAAGTGTTCCTTTGATAGCAGACTGAAGCAGAAGAACTACTCATTCAGGGCTTTATTAAAGCAGATTTGGGGCTGCAAAGATCGTTCCTAACAAATTATGACCTTAGTCTGGACTGCTCAGTACTGTGTGGAGCTCCTCTAGTATTACTGGATACTGAGGATCTCTGATTAACCATTTCAACACTTCAAAAAAACAAATCCCTTAAAATTCAAGCCACATAGGGTGTTTTTTCTACAGCTAGCTTCATTTCCTTTAAGAAGAAGAGAAAGTAACAGAATTGCACTGGAATGACAGATATGAGTTTAAAAATACTAATTGGTCAATCACAACTGAATTGCACTTGTTGAACAATATCAATGCAACTTATCAATTTAATCGCAGAATAGTTGAGACTGGAAGGTATCTGCAGAGATCATCTAGACTACCTCCACCGCTCAAAGCATGGTCAACTAGTCTTAATAGAAAAGCAGACATGCATTTCAGCTAATCAAAACCAAAGAGGTTCAATCAGGCATATGAACGTGTAGCCACCAAACTGACAACTTCCCGTGGTCTGTCTGATCTTTGTTAAACAGTATAAAAGAAAGCTCTGCGGTGACCCTCTAGCTGATTGAATGTAAAACAGAGGAGTATGAAACGTGTTTTGTGAAGCAGAACTTTATGTCAGGTTAAAGCTAGACACATCTCTTCCACACAGTCTAAGCTCGTCAATTGTGCACCTAAAATTTTATGGGAAAGGATACTGTTTGATGCAGTCCACCAGTGGTCCATAACAACAGTCGTTCACAGTACACTGCAGACAAATAAGAGAAGTAGTATAGTGATGGGTGACTACAAAACCATTACAGTTAAACAGTATCTTAAAAACAGTAATTACTTTTCTTCAAAAAGGCTATCAGATGCTGTTCAGATTTAATCACAGAAAACAAAAACTGCATGCTTTTATTCACTATAAAAGCAAGCTATTAAAAAGTGAAAAGCTCCACTCACAAATATTGCATTGCCATTTATGGTGTACCCTGACCTCACTGATAGTTTATGATGACAGTAATTAAATGAGGTTTAAAATCTTTTACTCTGCTCGGCAGATAAAAGCATTGCCATAGGAAAAAAAAAAAAAAAAGACCAAAACCAAACAAAAATAGACAACAGTGATTAATACCTGATAGACTTGATTTGCTAGTACTCCATCTGGAATCTGAGAAGGGTCCCGTAGCATGCTATTTATAAGAGTTTTGGAGGCTAGAGAAACAAATAAAAACATATAAAAAACCTGTTAGTTCTGTTATCCACTTGGCAGGAAGAGAGACACACTTCTATAAGGAAAACATTGATGATGTGGGTAATTTCGAAAATTACTCAACCAGCAACTACAAACCTATAAATGTGTAGCTCCTTAGCCATTCTGATACAATTAACTCTAAAAGTCTTGAAACACCAAAGGATTTTATTAGCAGAGGGTGAAATCAGGCCCTTGTTTACTTACTTGGTTTCACTGGACAGTTTGTGCTCCAGAAGTATCATGCAGCTCATAAGGAAACTGCTTAGTATGAAGAAAATGTACCTCAAAATAACCTCAATAACCTCCTCTCCTATGAAAACTTAAGGAAGAAGATATGCAAAAATTCAAAGCAGCCTTTAAAAACAATATTTGATCTCAGCAATCTTAAGCACTTTATAGCCTTGATGATTCCAGTTTAGCAGTTTTTAAATTTATTTTTTTACCTATCTACTGTTGACACATTTATTTGACTGTATTTAAAAGCTGGCAAAAGCTTTCTGTGCTATTTTCAAATGTATAAATCTAAGACACAAAAGAAATCAGAAGAAAATTTAGGATTATTTATCAATCTTTTATTCACTGATACAGATACTGCAATGAAAAAAATAACATAAATCAGGAGATGCCTTAAGTTTATTTTCAAATAGTGTCCTTGAAAGCACTGCATTGTCTTCTTTCCAGATGCTTAATCCTGGTAGTTGCATGTATCAGTTAATTACTAATAGCAGTGGAAAGACTTTATTCTAGAAAAATGCCTACTAAAACCATAAAACATTTCATTCTACAATTTCTCAGAAAAAACAAACAAACAAACAAACAAAAACCCAACAGTACTGCACAAACTGCCTCCTTCCTGTGAACAACTGCTGATAGAGTTCAGCTGGTGCGGTATTTCTACCATTGAATCCTTATGTGTGGAGCAGGCTTGAGACCAGCCAGGTTTCCCGTGTTGCCAAAGAGTACCTGTGTGGCTTTAGGCAAGCTCCTTTAACCTGTGTGTGCTTCAGTTGGGTAAACAAAGTGAAAAACTACTCTTTTCCTACTCTTCATCTGTTTTGCCCCAACTCAGGGCCAAAGCTTTGTCACTCATCTAAGGCTTTTGATTCAATCACTGAGGACATCGGGAAAAGGATTCCTGGAACCTGTGACATGAAGGGATCTACCCTACAAGCAGCAATGCTACTACTATTTATGAATGTGAAAGGATTTATGAAAGTAAAGGAGGCGGTCATTTTAATCTTCTCCCCAAATGTCTCTTAAAAGCAACAGATTCAGTTGAAAGTAGTATTTTCAAGGACATATTTTATTTAGAAAACTGTACCCTAATGCAAAGGTATATAAAACCCAAAATGAGTTTAAAGGCTTTGCAAGAGCTACAAAGAATAGCCTCATCACAAGGAGCAATAGTTTGTGCAAATTTTTTTAAAGAGCATGATACACTAAGCCAAAACACTTCCAGATGTATCATGCTATATTACATATATTTCTATCTTATTAACCTCATATTAAATAAGTATTACTCTTATAACTGAATAGCAAGAATAAATAAGCATTTTACTTAAGCTTTTGTGCACTGTTAAAAAATGCATTTTGCACACAGAATAAAAGCTTTGAAAATGTGAACCATTAACACTAAAAATTAAAATAATAACAATCCTCTAGGAGGTAGGAATAATGCACAAATAACAGTTTGCCAATAGAGAGGTAGACAGAATGGCAGAGTAATGAAGAGGGTAACTGAGGAAGACTCAGTAGAATTCACTGATTTGAAGGGTTTCTGATTTAAGTATCACGACTTGATTATGAAAAAATTAAGCTATTTTATGACTGATCAAAAATGAGCAAAACCCCAGATTCACATTGGGGAAATGCTTAACTGAATGCTATTTTGAGCAACGAGACAAAGGTGTAAAATAAATTTCCTCTATTTCTGAGACTGTCAACTTCAGTTTCTCACTTGAAGTTACCAGACATCCTATTCTTTACCTATATCAGAGTAATAATGAATTGACATATTGAATTTCATATTATGCTGATGTCACATTGGTTCTATAAGACTCTAAATTAAGCCTTTAAAAGAAAAGGCCTCAAACAAAACTGACTGCTATACTAGCTTTCAATATATTATCTTTCCTTTTTATATAAACATTATCTGCTTATGTAATGTCCTGCAAAATTAAAAAAAACCCTGCATATTGTTAAATTTGTATTACCTATGCAGCTAGGATAAGGTATCTTCCACTGTAATTCTTTTTTCAGAAAACCAGTTACTGCGGTGGCAGCATACCAACAGGCTGATCACGTAACAAAACCAGCATAGAAGTGCCAAGGATTTTATGTGAACAATAATGCCAGTAAGAAAATGAAGTTTATTGAAACACTCTTCTTGCATAGATCTCTTCCTTACTTAATCAGAAGGAAGATGACACTGGTGAATATTTAAACAAAAGCAGGTTGTCTGCTCGTCTCTCTCAAGCTACTACACTACTCCTAGTTGTGGTCAAACTGAAT
>NC_088606.1:33253965-33263965 GCF_036013475.1 Columba livia | reverse complement strand
AGATTCAGTTCTGATCAACCCTGCCATTAAATGACAAACTGATGAATGTCGTGTACATTGGCTAAAAGTTAGACCATTTTGCTGGTTAGAAAACAGTAGACAAAACATCAGATAATTTTATATAGCATTTATTTACATTTTGAAGGCTGCCTTTCATGTCAAATGATTTGACAGTTCACAACATGGTAAAACTAACCATAACTGGATAATGTGATTTTCTTAGTCACCATGTCACCTCTGGTGCTAATGCATGGTATATTAAACTATTTCTGACACACACTCTGCCCCTGCATAAGGCTACAGAGCAAAACTCAACGCACAAACAATGGCAAAAGCCTTATGACTGCAACTAAGGATGACATAGTATTCAATCAAAATACAGGGATGTTTGAAATACTAAAAAAATACCCAAGAACACCCTGAAATGCTGGAAACTGATGTGAAGGGGAAGGATGATAATTAATTTTGATATACTGACAGCAATTTGATATTTTAAAATATCTTAACTGGGTCAAATGAAATTCATGTTTAATGACTGTCAGTTTCACATTCAACTTACTAGTAGTTTATTTTTCCATCTGTACAAACTAATACTGCTTCTTAATGTTGGTGATTTAAGTTTTCCTAATTAAGTACATTATGTTTTACTGCAGATAATACATTTTTTTGAAAGTCTGATAAAGTTCGAAGTAGACCTTAGAGTGTCCAAGTTAATTGGGTAAGGTATAAAGAAAAAACTCATGCAGTTAGAGAAAATGGATTAAAATGGATGAAATCAATGTTACTTGTAGGAAGAAATGCACTGAATCTTCTTATCTTTTAGAAAAGTCCTTGGGTCTTTTAAATTTGGTATTAAAAAATTATTTATCTTTTATGTTTTATCATTTGAGTTTCCAAAAGCTGCCATTCTAAGAAAGAGGAGGAAACAATTTTGAAATAATGTTTTGTTTCAATTCCAAATTTTTTTTGACCCTATTCCTTGCACATGAACTGCTGTCTTCAAATGGCTGCACAGGGATATTCTCCCAAGTTAAAGAAATTATACCTCCCAGGCAATATGGGGCCAGGAATGAGAAAACAGGTCATTTTCCAGTAGCCACTTTCCATTTATTGTTCTTAATGAACAAAACTTTCTATCACACACCAAACTTCTACCAGCAGACTAGGGCTCACAGGATACCTGCTAAATAACAACAGGTCAGTCAGGACTGTTATCCCACTCACTAGATGATGAAGTGGAAAGCTTGGTTTGCAGCAAAGTCACTTGTTAAAAGATTCATAAATTTATAAAGACACTTAAAACATTACACCACAGTTTATAAACTAACATATTATTCAAATATAACAACAAAAGGCACTGAAAATGCAGAGCCAATAGCAATTCTTTTGCATCTACACATCATTTGTGGCATACATCGTTAAACATCCTAGACGAGATTTTTTACTAAGGTGTAATTATTTTTCGTTAATAGAAAAATAAGCAATGATTTAATCTTTCATTTATGCTAGCCATCTACTTTGAGAAGTTACATGTGAGCAAATAGTAGAGAAAACTTGGAAGGGGGTAAATGTTAGTGCCAATTATATGCTTAGATAAGTTAGCAGTGATTAGGGAATTATACAATAAAGTCTATGACCAGTACATTATGTTTTTAATGATCAACCTAACAAGTACTTAAGTGACTGTGATACGCTAAGGAATGACACATACCACTGCATAAGGGAAAGCTGAACATTACTAATCTCTTGCAATTTTGGACATGCCAAAAGTTTTTTTTTTAATACTGCTTTAAAAAATCTTTGTTAAAGTTTATTAGTAGCACCTGAGGAAACTAAGTAGTCACACAAACAAAAAAGAAAAATCCCAAAGCCCTGTCAAGGATTAGACTCTGAGAACATGCGGAAGTATGTGTTCATTTTCTCACAGTAAAAGTCAACAGTAGCATGACATAAATTGACCCATAATAATCAGGTTGCTTAAAATGTTTTCTGAGGATCTAAGAAAAGTAAGTGATGATGTTACAGAGGATTCAAATATGTCAGACTCCAGTTATGATCCTGCAGATGAATCTGAGTAAACTGGCACCTATTGAAAAGCTGTAGCTCCACATAGGTGCAAGTTTCACATCAAGTACATGATGGCTTTGCATGTGTCTTTTCAGAGCTGGGCCCTCCTTCAGTTTACTGAAAAAAAGGCAAAGAAATTTCAGAGCATAAGATTAAAGCTAAATGAACACATACTTTAATAGCAGACTGAGGAAAATAATTTTGTAAGTGAAATGTGTGCCTCTTCATTTTGCCTACTGAATTCTTTTACCAATGTGAAAATAAACAAAATTAACTGTAAATTAAGCAATTCTTGATGCTGAATGCAAGTAAACAGCTCTGTAATGTGGAAGCAGATAAGGAAAGTAGCTGAGACAAAAGGGAATCTGCCCTGAAGCAGGAAGAAAAGAAGTTCTTCAGAAAAGCAGATGGAATTCTGATTTGAGAACTTCGAATAGGCAAGAAAGTATATAAGTCTTGAAGATAAGCTTAGGAGTAATTGTATTATTAAAGATTCAAAATATTCATTACAAATTATTTTTTAAGCCTTCAGTTGTTCCTAGCTTCCCTAAAGAAAACAATGAGAACAGACACAGTTGTATGTCCTAAAGAAAAAACATACTTTACATTGCAATTCCCAGTCTAAAATTAATGTGAATGATGGGATTCCACTGTTGAAAAAGTGCAGGATTTGGGGCTTAGCATTTGGAGATTATGTCTTCAGGGACACTACAGTCAAAGAAAGAAAATATTCCCAAATCCAGTAATGAACAGTGGAAGAAACGGGTCAGTTATTTGGACCTTTTACTAGTCTCTAAATTGGCTGAAACAAGTTTGTGCATTCCCTAATGATTGTCTGTAACGAACAAGAAGAAATGGACTTGGCAATATCATCAAACTCCTTACAACTGATACATTCTGTTTATGCTCACCTGGAGCCATTACATTAATTTCTGTCACCCTAGCTCAAAAATGCCCACTGGAAGTACCAGGGTGTCGAAGACAGAAAAAAAAGTGGTGGATGGCCCGAATAAACTTATAAAGTTTGGGCACATGAAATACTTATTTTAGAAGACACACATGCAAAAAAGCTGCCTACCATTTTGTTGAGTGTCAGAATGTCCATGAACATTGAAGTAACTCTGAAGAAAGCACTTCAACCTTTCTTCTATGAAAAGATATATAATATGCTTACGAAACTCATACCTACACAACATCAGGGACAAAGACATCACAGGATTTAAAAAATGCTGGATATTTAGAATTGTGAGTATTAAAAATAAAAAGAAAACCGAGCAAACTGAAAGAGTAGCAATTCTCAACAAAGAATCAGCTTTTTGGAAGTGATACAGAACAAAAGCCAGTACTTGCTTTAAGAACTTTTTTGAGAGACAAAAGATACACAGGTAAACATTACCTGCAAGTAACTACTACAGGGAATTTTTGTCTCCCCACCTCCCACCACATAAAACTACTGCTTACCAAAACACTCAGTACTACCTACTGTCAAGCACAGGATCCTCCCCTATGGAACAATGTATAGCTGTTTTTGTCACTTTCTGAAGGTCAACATGTCTTTCAGCACCTTTATTGTTTTTGTGTCTTGTGCTACAATGGATAGAAGCAACATTTCATCTTGATTGTAACTGTGGGGGGCAGAGCTGGGGGAAACACTCTTGGGGAAGTTTTGTGAAACCTGTCACAACAGTGCTGCATTTATAGCTGCAGCAACTGTTATAGAAACAATTTTATGATTAAGAAAAGATAAATAATTGATCTGGTATGAGAATTATCACATTAATACATAATGTGATTCAGCCAAAAAAAAGTTAATTAGACAAGTAATGTTGTAATTGCATGACAATAAAAACTACCATTTTTACCAAAGGTCTATTCTGGCACCTATTTGAGGACCAGATGCCAAATTAGAAGCCTATCTCATCCAATTTTTTAAAAAATTTCAAGGAATTTGAGCTAAAAAAGCTAGACACAGGCATTACATAGAGAAGAGTGATCTGCAAAGAAGAAATCCATCTACGTTCTGCAATATTCTCCTGATCCACCTTCACAGGAACACCGCAGAAGAAGAAGGACATTCTAGCCAAGCAGTGTAAGGTTGCACTTGTCTATTCATGCTATAAGAGTGAAATTTACACTTATTAGGGAGTGAAGTAAGTAAGAAATGGAGATTCTTCTGAATCACCTATCTGAGACTGTGCAGTGAACACAAGGACCCCACTCCTATCTGCTTCCCGTGAAAGGCACATTTCTGTCACTTTGTCCTCTCTAACAAATACAGAACATTTATGTAGGTATACTAAACCAAACCAAAAAAACCACCAAACCAAACACTTCACTGCAAATGCTTCTCTTCCTGGGAAGAGGGGAGAAAGAAGAGAAGAGAAGAGAAGAGAAGAGAAGAGAAGAGAAGAGAAGAGAAGAGAAGAGAAGAGAAGAGAAGAGAAGAGAAGAGAAGAGAAGAGAAGAGAAGAGAAGAGAAGAGAAGAGAAGAGAAGAGAAGAGAAGAGAAGAGAAGAGAAGAGAAGAGAAGAGAAGAGAAGAGATGCAGTCATGCAGCTTAACACACTGCTGGAAGGCATTTGGATATAGCTTTTAAATAGAATGGAGAATAAAGTAAATTGCAGGGAAAAAAGGACTGGATTTTTTTAACCACCCCAAAGAGGGTTGTCGAGCCACAAAGAATTTTCTGGGAGAGGTTTCATGGCAAATTAAGTGTACCTGAATAACAGATCAAAGTTAACTAATAATTCTTAAAAAAGAGTAAGTAATCAGCAAAATAACATGCATATCATGTGGACTGGAAATACATTCCCTTTTCACTGGGGAAAACTATTGAGGAAGAGTTTCAATTTTTAGTTAAGAAGTACTATAACCCATTTATTAAATATGTTTTGAATAGCTCCATCATGAATTAAGGTCAAAATACAATTTCTAAATTCTCAAGCTATGACGTAGGATTAGTTTTATTGATTTTCTGCATGATTTGTAGGAGGCCCCAATCATTATTTTGACAGTTTTATCATAGAGTAATAGACTTCCTTTTACATAATTACAGTTACTATGTTCAATTTCCATCTTCTGTAGAAGTTTTCCTTAGATAATCACACCTAGATCATGTTTATTTCTTCAGTCATACATATGCAATAAACTTTGGATAACATCAATACTTATTTTAACACCATGATTTCAAGGTTTAACAAAACAAGTTCAAGGGTTAATTATACAAGAGAACTTTTATCTTTAAAATCTGTTGCAAAAATCATTTTATAGAAATGAACATTTACTTTAGGGAAACAGAAAGCAGAATTTGTAACATTAATAGACCACAGAAGTTATTTAAAGTTAAATTGTACATGTCTCTTGTTTCAATTTATACCTGTTTCTCATCCTACCACCACGTCAACACTGCCAACAGCCTGCATTTGTCTTCCTCACCGCCTTCCCATAGATACCACCAGGCTGCTCTTCCCCTGAAACCATCTCCTCTCCCAGTTGAACAAGCCCCAGTTCCCTCAGCCTCTTCTCACAGGGTAAGTGCTCCAGCCCCTTTACCATCCTGGTGGCCTCCAGTGAACCCACCTCACTCAATCAACATCTCCCTTCTACAGCTGTGGTTTAACGCAGACGGAGCCCAGAGTTCTGCTGCTGGGACTCCAGGGCACTGAAGAGCTCAGTGCTGACCGCGCTGCAACCATGAACTAACACAACTGAGAAGGGCTGGCATGTCCTGTCTTCACCTCCTGCCTGAGGGTTTTACATACATTTTTTGCATGGTCTGGCCTACCTAATTTTAACTATTCCTTTAAAAAATCAGAACAGATCTCAGCTGGCAGCTTTATACTTTGTTGACCTGTGCCTTTTCATGTGGTTTTCGAAGAGTGGGTTCCAGTCTCTTACGTCAAAGAAGCGATTGAACTCACGTAAGTTTATTGCTTGCAGGCTCTATCACCTTTCAGAGAAAGAAGACCCAAAATATAAATTAAAAAATGAGTTTGTTTTATGTTAACTAAAAGGTTGGAATAACTAACCTAAGAAGAGGTTTCAGGGTCATGGATCCTACATGAAAAAAAATTACCAGCAGCAGCCCTCAGTAAATTGTTTTTCATAGGTTTTCAGTGCTTTTTAAACTGCTTTTCAGTGTTTTCTTTGATGTTTTCCATTAGCTACTTAAGACAGTTCTGAGGATGTCAAACATTTGGATCTCCCTTTCAGACGACTCTTCCTGCATTTTGTTGTATCGTCAACTTTTTAATTGAGATGTCTCAGTAACACCCTTCAGGCATTGCATTCAGCGCCCTTTTTAGCTTTTACCCTTTTTGCTCAAGCAGAGTCTTTCTTAAGTAAAGTCACACAATGGTTTTTTAGCTCTTCCTATACAAAGCACATGGATGCTGTAGTTATTCAGGACAGGACAAAACTGATGGTAAGACAGGGATTTAATGCTTTTGCTTCAGCACAGTGTTGCATATATGCTAGGGGAGGGTTTGAAGAGAAGTTTAAATTGGGTTAGTTGCAGTGAAAGGTATTTTTAGAGAAGACAGCAAGGCCTATTCCAACTGCTGTTACGTTACACTGGAGTAAGCAATATTTACACAGATGCTATTGAATCTGTTATGGAAGGAATGCATCTCACACTACAGCATGTATACCTCCCATGATTGTGAAGATATCAATTTCTACAAACAAAAAACTTACTGTAGTTGAGGGCCATGATCTAAAATCTGAGATGACATTGGTCAAGTAGCTCATCAGTGTGCTCTGCTTAACACCAAGCATGTTCAACACCAAGCATGTTCTTTGTCTACTTAGAACATACACTTTCTCTAATATATTCTAGAAAGAGAAAGTGGAATAGTCCAACGAAAAGTAACTTTTGTGATTTCAAGGCAAACAGCTTTTCTCAGCAACACTGTCTCAAGAAAAATTCTCTCCAGCACCAATTTATCAGTGCACTATTGAGGATGCATTTCATCAGATGTTTATACAGAAATGGGAAGACTGAGCCTTGCTCAGTCTTATAGAAAAGCTACTGAATTTTCTCTGAAAAAGTGGACAACAGACTTATAAAGGTTAAAAAGAAAAATTGCCCTTCATTTTGTGTTCATCCATTTTTTCCCTTCTAGCTTAAAGAGGAAGCAGGGAATGAGTACATGTGGATTCAGAAGTGTCTAGCTCTCATAAATCCATGCCTGTCAAGTGCAAGATTCAATCCTTGTCTTTGCCTAGACACAAGCTCTCTATAGGACTCTGGCCAAGTTAATTAACCTGTTCATGGTTCAACTGTTTCATTTGTAAACTGGGAGCAATACTTGGACCAAAACTCAAGTATGGCTAGTGAATAAGCTATTATAGTATTTCAAGATAATCAAGAAGAAGGTCATACGTAGTGGTTACAAACCCAGTCATGTCAGCATCATTCCCTTCAGTTGTGCACGCTGTCCAGAATAAGTGGAAATAAAAACAAATATTTTGCAACATAGAAAAAGAAAAGAAAACAAAGACCAAAGGTGCTGGCTTCACTAAATTAACGTCAGTATTCATGTTGAAAGTAAATAATTAAACTGGTCAAATGAAAACTATTCTTTTGCATTGTAGCTTCAGACTCCTGCTTCTGTTCCATTGCGCTTTTCTCACCCAAGAGTTAATGGGACGAAAACAAGCCGCTCACATGCGTCCAACGCTGGCACTCTAGAACTACTCCCCAGTTTCTTCAGCAAAAGTTTACATTTAGTTGCCAGTTTTCACTTGTAAGAGAAGTTTGCTATAAATACCTGCATGAGACCTGTTCTCTAACAGCATCCCTACATGACAACACTATGACATGGCATGTTAAAATAGCAGTTAATCTAATCATGAAGGGAAAAGTTTCCCATTCCTAAAAGAGAAAAAAGTGAAATACTGACAAGCAGATAAAAAAAATACAGTGTACTCTTCAGAGGCAGAATCCATTCTGGACATGCAATGAGAGGAATCATTCTTGTTTCTGTTTTGAGAACATAGAATTTGTTTTCACTAGTGCAACTAATCTGCTTTGAAAGCTGTCTCTATCCTACTGGCTTTCCACTCTCACCAAGGCAACTAAAGGAATATAGATGTTTCCCATAGTCAAGAGGAAGATACACAGTAATGAGATGTCTTAAAAATGGTATTATTTCTTTTCAAGAGAGGGAACTTCTGGGAGCACAGCTTAAACATCTGGCATACTTCCTGCCCCTGCCTTTGTAAAAATATTCTGCATTATCAATATGAATTCAAAGATAGGAAGATGGAGAAATGCTTGTTTAGAAACACTGTCACTGGTCAGTATTAAAGATGACACTTTCTCAAGAAACTCTCTGTGTTTAATAATATCTGTGCAAATGCAAAGAAACTGTATTTTACACAATTTTATCCTGTTGAACGCTTAAACCATCTGTCAACAGAATGCAAAGTTAATGGACCACAGTCAGAAGTCACCCAGCAAAATACTCTTAAGTAAAAAGCTCTTGTTTACTGATAATAATTGGCTTGAACAAAATTTCATCCATGTGGAAAAACACACAAAAAAGTACAATAGAATATTGCCAAGGTGCACTGTGATTACTGTACCTGTAATTTTTACCAGAAGCCAACCTACTGCAATTTAAGTTTCTGCATATTCAGCAAACATAAAATGAAGATTGCGTTATATTTGAGATTGTTTTTACAATCAGAAATATATTGCATTTCACATTTTCACAGCTTTAAAGATCAGTGATTGGCCCTGTTCTGCGTCTAGATTTGTTAAGCAAATTCTCTTAAATGTGCTCTATTTTAAACTACAGGCTATCAGCCTGAAACCAAATCTTTACTTCTATGGATTCTGCATTAGTGCACCCTGATAATTAGTCAATGGCAACACACTTCTGCAAGATGAAGCATATTCCTACAGTATATATACCAGGTAGCAAACACTTTGTAATAAGGAATAATGTGAAGTAAGACTTATTCAAATACATATTTTAATTCCTGGAGATTTAAGTAATTTGAGATTCTTGCTTAAGAGTGTAATTAGAGCTGAAAATAATTTCTAAAAGCTAAGTGTGAAGCATTTTCTTGAAGAGGTGATAGAAATTTGAAATTAATTTTATGTATGTTGAAGATTGTTGACATAAAAGGACCTCACATTTCAGCAGTGTTCTTGGAACAAACAGATTCTTTATTTTATGTATGCTGTATAAATGTCCTAGACAATCCTGAAGTCAGAGTTTTGAAGACCTTTCATTATACATACTGTCAAAAATTCAGCAATTATAGTTGTACCGTGTAATTTGTAATGCTGCAGGATGCTTGCGTAAGAACTGTTTTCTTATTTGTGCCTTCCATCTCTCTGCCTTTGCTTGGTAAGTGGACTGTAGATGCATATCAATAAAAGTGACAAACACCAGTACTGCTTTGCTCAACTTGAACGTATAAACTGCCTCTTTTTTTTAGAACATTTCACCAAAAGGTGAGTGTAGAAAGCCTGTTGATATTGGTTTCTCTTTTAATGTTGCTTACTCAATAGCTAAGAGAAAGTAGAGGAAGGTGGGAGGATATACTGACCTCATATACTTGTTACTGTCATGTAACTAATCAATCGCACGTAGTCATATGTAATACATATGCAGCTGGAGAAGGTATTTTACATTATTATCTAAGTGTAAATAAGAAGAGGGCATTAAAGGTAGATCTAAAAAAAAAGTGTAAGTTTTTGCACTCCTTCCTCTTTATGTAGCTGCAATTATGAATTTCTATTCCTGTTTAACATCTTTACCAATGACCTGGAAGGATGCAAAACAGTATACTTTCCTCACATTTGCAGATGACACTCAAATGAGAGGCAGGGCTCCCATTCAGAGGGGCCTAGACAGACAGACTAGAGGAAATGGCCAGCAGGAATTTAATGAAATGCAATAAGGGGAAATAGAGAGTC
>NC_088606.1:30579396-30653765 GCF_036013475.1 Columba livia | reverse complement strand
GGAGGAGACATTTAAGGTATGCATACTAAGTTCCTTGTATTTGTTCTATTGGCATGCTCTTTCCTAATTTGATTTATATTATTTTTATTTTCTTTCAGCAAAAGTTATTACGACACAGGCTTACAAAACTCAAAACAAACTGTGTCATTTCATATTTTTCAAATAGATTTTTTTTCCTTATTCATAAATGGAAAATATTTTCCTTATGCTGTATACTCTTCTTTAGCTGATTAAGATGAGCAGAATGCCTTTCTACAGGTGTCCGTACCAAGGAGAGGCCCAGTCCTCCAAACAGATCTTTACAGATCTTACAGATTCACTTTTACAGGTGTATGATTGAAGTTTACCTGTGCTACATACATGATAATGTGTTCTTTAACTAGACACAAGATAATTAGTAAAAGTTGGCAAATTATCAGTGTAAATATCAATTCAGTGATCAGTATTATCTTCCCTAAAACCACATTCTTTACTAGGTTTGTACAATGCTTTAATGAGAGTGAGTTTAGCCTGAGATAAAGTGCCTCAGGAATGATCTAATGTGAACACATTAGACCTTCATTTTCCTAGACCAAGCTATTCTGTTTGGAAGCATCTTCTGACCTGGACTGTGAGTTCAAGATGTGGACTCCTTAGCACCTTGTGTTTGCTAGCATGAACTTTGCTAAAGGAATCATTCCTTCTTGTAATCACAGTGGGAAGAGATAAGAATGTCTACATGTATTCTACAGTCTCGTTTCTATCCACACAGCTACTGTAATATGGAAGCACAGTAACTGTAGAAGAGTGATGGTAGACTTTTTTTGAGGAAAAGTTTCATGGAGTAATTTACAGAGTATATGACTTCATATAGTTTGAATGCGTGATCATTTGTATGTAAGACATTCACAAAATCAATACATCTTGTAAGTCCAGCAGTAGATCTCTGCTAGAACCTCATGCTTGAGTGTTACACTTCCTGTAAGATCATACAAGACTTTTAGGCAGAAGTTGGTGTGTCAATGGTTCCCAGCACTGTGCCTTGATGATTCAAAAGAACTGGTTTATTAAAGGGTTTATACATTGTTCAATGTAGAAAGCACGGAAGTGACATCTTCCTTCGGTATAGGAAATATTTTCATTAATGACTTTTGATACTTTGGGGAATATGTGTTTAATATTTTACTACTTCCTCAAATAAGATGCATTGATCTGAATTTCACTATAGAATTTAAATTATATGTGCAATCAAAAGAAAAACTGAATTAAACCTACATAGGATAAAGAAAAATTATGGCTATATATAACATAGGTCTCATGGAATATTCAAGAAAGTACAACTCCTGCCAATTCACCTAGACATTTTGTAACGTTTTAAACTTCCAGTTTGATGTATATAACCATTTTTACAGTATAGAATCTATAAATAAAAATACTGTGTGTGCTCAGAGCAGCCATTTCCAACTTACATACTTCAAATTAATAGTCAGATATGCAGTTGTTAAGTATTGATGTCCTATCACTTTCAATATACTAAAAAATTGCAAAGTATATTGCTATATTAATTTCTGTATCAATTAGCAACACAGAACTTTGGCCCATACTTCACATAGTTACAATTATAAATTGCTAATACAGGTAAGAGTATAATTGGAACATTCTTTGGTGTGAAATGGTGATGTCTTATTTTTAAGTCCCTTGTACCTGTAAATCATTCCAGATAACACATCTTAAAACTGAAGTGACAGGACTGATGAACAAATTCACACAGACTTCGTGTAACTCTTCACACTATATTCCATTGAGTGTTGCAATATATGTCAATTAATATTGCTTCTTTACCTTACAATAGTTTGAACACATTTTAGTCCTTCCAAATTATTTTGAGAATTCTGTCATTTAACAGAAATCAAATCTGAGAATATCAATGGTCTTCTAAGTCTTATCCAGTTGTCAATTCTGAGACTTTCCAAAATGGTATTTCTAAAATAAGTGTGATTAAAAGGGCAGGCTGGTTCATGCTCATTTTCCAAGAAGACTGTTGTAGCACTTGAAAGAACTTGTTTTTCTTTTCTCTTAGTATATATTTAAGTATTTTATATAATCCTTAATACTTTTTTCTTTTTTTTTTAACTTCAAACTTATATTCAATAACTGCTGTAAAATCATTGGTAATTCATGCTTTGCTAATCTGAACACTCCATAATTGGCACATAAAAATTCTTAGCAAAGGCTTAATAGAAGACACTAGCAAAGAGGGTTTTTTTTACTCGGATTTCCTTTCCTTAAAATATAAACCACAAGGACAGCTAATATAAAAATCAGTATTCTAATAGTGTAATTCATGCCATTAAACTATAGCTACTCACAAAAATGAAATGACATTTTAAATTGCATTATCATTATTTATTTACTTATTAATTTGTAAGATTGGTAAATTTTCTCCTCAAAATAAATGCAGCTGAAAATAATGGGCCAGCAGAAGACAGACAGAATATTTAAATTCTATGTAAGACCTTGGCACTGAAATAGAACAGTATATTCACTGCAGGAGTTATCACAACTAGTAACAGCCTACTCAATTAGAAATACATATAGGTTAGTAACATTTCATGCCATAGTGTTCCCTGTTCCTAAGATTGTCTCAGGCATTTTCTCTGTGAAGATGTGTTTTACAATCCCATAAATTTTTGCTAGGCAAGATCACATGATGCAATGCTTAATTATTATAAATGATTTCTAAGGACAGATAGCTGAGTGATTGTAAATTTGAGAAGTGGATTGTATCACAACAGCTACAACAATATTTAACTGAGGATGTATAGATTTTTGCAGGCTACAGTAACAAAATGGAAATGTCAGGAGCAAAGGTATGCAGTGAGCACCCCCTTCAAAAGAGATGGGATGTACAGTCTGAAGGTTAAGTCTCACCATCTTCTCTGTCCATACCATTACAGTGCACCGTGAAATGCCAAGGAGTTGCGTGCCGCTTATGGATAAACCATAATGACCTTATATACATGACAACACAAAGGGAATTGAGTGCATTAATAATACAATTTAGTAAATGAATGTCATAACAAGGCACTGACAACATTTCCATGTTAACTCATTGAAAATATTTTTAACATGTAATGCATAAGCAAAGTGTCAGTTATTTCACTATTTATACATTTTAAAAAATACTTAAAGCACTTAATATTTTACAAGTAGGACAAACACTTTTAATTTTTTTTTTTTTTGTAATGACTGATTGACATTATAAATCCTATCACAAAATGGCATTTCCTATTTTTCTACTTAAAAACTTGGTTAACGTTGCTTATATGTTTACATAAAAATAACATTTCTTTGCACAAAAATACTTCTATTAATTCTATTGACTTACTGGTTTTTGCAGCTGTCATTGACACTGATTTTTCAGGCTCTCACAGTTCTAATGATAACCAGAGGGACTAATTTGAGTAACACTTTTGAATCAGAGGAAACATACCAGGCTAAGTAGGCAATTAACAGAGATACTCTTTTCTTATAATACAAAGCAATAATGTAGTATTAGCTGTTCTAAAACTCCTCAACATGTATAAATAAGAAATGTTATGATATTTAGATAGTTTTAACAAGTACTTTTAAATGTGTTTTTCTGCAGTTGTGGCACAAAAAGTAATGGTTACATTAACATAGTAAAATAATTCATGTGATAATACTGAATATACATGTAATGTTAAATGTTAAATTGCAGTACTTTCAAACATTAATACATACTGCATAACTCCAAATTTCATACTCATCACAATCCCTTATATATTACAACTTCATATGTCATTTTTTTAGCACAAGCTCTGGAAAGTAAGGAAATTAAAAGCTAAATATTTAGTATAGTCTTTTTTTCCTTCCCCAGGAAGTACACATATTTTGTACCCAACATTATTTTATCTCTGCTCAGGAACAGATGAGTGCTAAAATCTTATAGTAGGTATCTGTGCACAGAAGGATTGCTGAAGGGTCAGTGGAAAGCTGGAATCCCTTGAGCAGTAGAATTAAGGGTGCAGAAAGTTCTATAATACCTTTAATTTTGATGACAGATGACTCCTTATCCTATCAAGTCCATACAACACTGACAATATGGGCTAATATCTATTTCCGGTATCCAATTAACCACGGAACTCTTGGTAAGACAGAACATTATATTTACAATGATAGCTCTTTAAGTCCTTCTTAGAACAGCTCAATATTTGGTCTTGAGAGTGCTGTCAATCAAATATAAAAAAGGCTGCCTTCAGGACAGCTGGGTACCATTTCTAAAGAGGCTAAAAGAAAACACTGTAAATACTGTTATCAAAATAGATGAGTATGCTCTACACTCTGTGAGAAAAAAATATGAAGGAATAATCTTTGCCACAGCTCTTGGCTGAGCTTGGGGGAAGAATGACTTGGTGTCACTGTGTTTGGGTCCAGGAAATGTAGTACTTAGCAGGAAGCAGAGATCACCTTTCCTCAGAATTACAGAGCTTTGACCATGGCTCCTTCGGTCTGTGAAAAATGTCTGGCTGCTCCTCAGCAGCACCTCACAGAGAGCCCTCTCTGCAAACAGACAGTGTTTTCATTCCTTGCTGCGGCTGGTCCAGCATTTTCCCAGACTTCTCTGTTTGGGGTTGGAGGACACAAAGGAGGTGAAAACTTCTTAATCACATTCAATGTACTAATCAGTTTGAATGTGTACTACAAAAGTCACCAATTTCTCATCACAAACACAGAATACATCCTACTGTTAATCTGAGTATAAGCAAACATTTCTGAGTTGATTGCTATCAGAGACGTTTATGATGTAAGGGAGATGCTTGTGCATGTTTCCTGATGTGCTGGAGCCAGACAAAAATTCTGTGTGAATACTTAAGAACACTTACATCTATCTTGCTTGTATAAAATGAAGAGATATCTTGTTAATTGACATTACTTTGGTTTTAACTATTTGAAATGGGAGCATACCACTTCTTAAATATTACAAATGAAGTTTCTGTTCATTAGGCATAATATTAATGTTTTCCTTTTCTTTTCACTCATTACCGCGTCCCAAATATTTTCCACCTTGAAATTTTGTTCAAGTGAAACACTTTAAAATTACAAACAATTTTTTGTGTACTTAATGTTCCATATTAAACAAGTGGAATTTAAATTGTCGTTTCCTTGATGTTCTGTTTTATGTTAAACAAATTGAGGATTATGCATTGATGGTATAAATATACATATAATCACTTCTTTAATTATGTATATGATTGCTGCCTAACTTCCTTGTATGTTCCTACAGTTACTGCAGAACTAAAATATTTCAATTTTCAGACTGTTTCTCACAATATTATTTCTCTTTCATTTCAGGGCTTTCTGTATAAGAAAAGATCTATAATGTCCTTGACATTTACTTACCTGCATTTTTATTGATTTTGTTCTGTTTTCTTTAATATTCTTTTAATGATAACTTTTCAGCTGTTTTAAGGATGGAAATGTAATCTAAAAAGAGTATTTAATGTTTTCTCTTCTGTAGAAAGTGGAAAAGAGGACTTGCAGTGTCAAACTGAATGTTTCTCTGTACCACAATGAAAAGATTTTGTAGTTCATACAAAAAAACCCACTTGATACAAAAGCATAATCAGATTTTCAAACCTGATACAGGTGACCACCTAAGGATGCTTAGTTTCCTGTCCCCCTCATCTGCTGGTTCTTCACGGAACTAAGTGGTTTGCAATCTGGAAAAGTGAAGCCATCCAATAAACCATGACAACAGGTGTGTCAAGTTTCTGTGCATTTTTATAAGGATCGTGCCTTGGCAGAGCAGTACCACAGTCCCTCTCCTGAGGCATCAGGAACCCGCTGCCAGATGCAGCTATGGGTGGAGGATGGGAGGGGGACAGGGCTGCAGAGCAGGAAGTGTTAAAGGGAAGAGAGGGATGGGGGCAGTACTGGTTCCTGTAGCCCTCAATGAGGGAGGGCTTCTGAGTCTATTGCTGCAAGGAGCTGAAGGCCACAGACAGGAAGCACGTCTTGAAGCAGAAGGCTTGGTGATGTAGCTGAGCCATGACAATTCATCATAAACAGTGAATCTTATCTGACCATATCTCGGTTAAGGTGTGCTGGACAGTAAATTTTAGCCTGCTATGACTAGCAGGTGCTAAGTTGTGCTGCAGGATGCTGCTAGTCCCAAAAGAAGGAGCTGCCAATTGGGTAGATAGAACCACATCCTTCTTGGTGTGTTTTCCCCTGGAAAGCCACAACTGGCCAATTGCCAGCTTGATGGCTGGGAGTGCAGGCGGATGAGATGGCTGAAATGACATGCCTGCTGGCTGTTGCTGACATGGCAGTACTGAATCCTCCCCTTCTCCCGGCTGTGCATTTATCCTGCTTCTTCTTTGTTGGCTGGTACTTCCCTGACCTCTCTCTGAGCCAATTCAGTTTATTAAAACACTGGCAAACTAAACCAACCAAAAAAGCAAATAGCTTTCTGCTGGATTAATGGGTTGGTTTACCAAGGGGTCAGATATGTGCCGGGACTGGAATGTGAGGGAGAGGAGAATGGGACTGCTTCTTTTGGCATCAGAAAGCTGTTAAGTCTGCTCAGTTGCTCTTGAAGCACACTCCTTCAACCACACTGTGACAATGCAGATAAGGCCAATCAAAAGGCCAACCCCTGCTGAAAGGGATGTTCCCACTTCCTTCCTCCTCAGCCTGCCTTTGTGCTTCTCCTGACATTAATGCTGATTTAATCCTACCACTGGCTAGTTTGGAGGAGATTATGGCATTCTTTTGTTTGTTGGAGTGGCTTTCTAACCTGCTTGCTGTGGGGTCAGATGGTGGCAGAGAAGTAGTGGGAATGCGTGGCTGGACTTCCCCTTAGTGTGTCAGTTAGCCTTTGAATTGCCTTAACTGCTTTGTTAGGATGCACTCTATGGTTCTGTTGGCTAATTATTGGGAACAGCTGAACCCCAAAGAAAGATGAAAGCAAAGCACGTGGGCCCTGCAGGCTCAAAGGAACTGTTACTGTGTAGGTGCTGACAACTGATGCAGACTTGGGATGGTTCTCCAGCCAGGCTGAGGAGTTTCAAGTGAGAAAAACTCATTTGAGGGACTGAAAGCTAGTCATGTGGCAGAAATGACAGCTGCTGTAATGGAAAAGACTGGCTTCATATACCAGCTAGCAGTTGTGTGGTAGCAATAGCTCACTTAAGTGAAGCATGATTTGTAAAGATGAAATTACTACAAGTCTGTGTGTGTATGCACATTCACATGGGCTTACAAGAAACCAAATGACCAAGCCTTAACAATTTTCAGAGTTTGAAAGCTGTAAATATGCGTGATCAGTGAAACCACGATATGTCTTATCTATGGTGAGGTGGATGTGGAAATACAGCACAGTAGCTGTGAGCTATCTTTCTAACTTAAAAGTTGATTCCAGATGTTGGTCAAGGCATCTGTGTTTAAATTATTTGACTTTAAATGGAGAAAAAGCCTCATGCTTTTTGAATCTCTTGCATTCAAGATCCAAATGGGGCAATGAACTGTGCTGAGCCTGTGTTCACTCAAGTTCTGGTTGTGGGTTATAATAAAGGCAGTGTGGTGGTGGTTTTGTTTGTTTGTTTGTTTACCTTTTTTTTCCTTAACTGGGGAAAACCATCTTGTTACAACTGGTTCGTACCTTGTCTCACAAAGCCAGGGATAAATTCACAAAACTTTATATACTAGTCTTTCCCAGAAACACCTTCTGTTTCTAAGAGCACCTAAATTCTTTTACCAGAGGACTTTTTTCTCCTCTGATCTTCTGCTGCATAACCATGGAAATTTTGTGTCTTAGGCTAGGCAGACTTACACTCAGCCACTCATCCTGATCATGAAATAATGGACAAACTTAAAAAAATCAGGTGTATCTAGCACATGAAGTAAATGTGGTCTTGAACTTCTTATTATCTCTGCCAATTGTTTTTAAACACTTGTTATGAGTGATAAAATTCCAGATAATTTGTAGGAAGGCTATAGATTACAATATGCAGATGCTTCACTAGATAAATTACTACGCAACAGAGTAGTTCTGCAGACTTAGTCTGTACGAACTGGCTTTTCAAAAGAGCAGCTCAGCCTGGTGAGCAGCAGCCCTGTGAACAAGCTCCAGACAGCACAGGGCCCACTTCTGTTCTTGCAGGCTTGCAGTTCACTGTGGAATAGATCAGTGAGATTGAACCATTGACCTGAAGCAACTGACAAAGATCTTTTCAGACCTCTGAGTGTGCTGACCCTTGAAAACAGAACTACTGCATGCTAATTTTGGATTAATTATTGTATTAGGATTCTGGAATGGTAAAACTCAGCACACACAGCAATATATGGCAAGTGTTTTTCAGATTTGCTGAGACAGAGCATGATGATAAACCACAAATTTTTTTTAAAAAAAAGATCTGTGCTTTGGCTAGCTATCAATATAACACAAGTAATTATATGTTTGGAAACTAGGAAATCGGTTTTAGCCTCTACAGAATTAGATGTGGTTTGGAAGATACTTTTTTGCATACTTCTTGACCCATGTATGATTTATCATCTTTTTTCTTGAAGCTTAATTGATGAGATGTTGGAAAGGTTTGGATATCAGCACAGGACAATAATTATGAAAGAAGTTGCACTGCAGCTATCAAAATGGAGTTTGAAACTGTGAGTGACTAGTGAAAAGATTTCAAATCTCTCCTGAAACAGACACATTTGCAACTTTCAACAGTACATAAATGACTTGAAGCTTCAGTCCTGCTACTTTCTACTGGGTTTATGTTTCTGTAAATATTATCGGTTTCTGTAACAGAAGCACGAGAACTGCTTTTGCTTCAATGACAGTAAAGGATGTACTTATTTTATGATACAGATTGCAGTTTCTGAAACCTGCAAAGATGATATGTACTTTTCATCAGTGAGGAGAGGAGACAGTGGATGGAACCCTTATCAATGCAACTCACAATAGAACTAGACAGATTCCATAAACATGAGATATAGAAACTCCTAATCTTCCCCAAGCTTCTGTGACATGCAGACCATGAAATAAGTTGCTGGAGAGCATAGTGCTTTCCCATGTTTCAGCAAAGGCTTGACAATTAAAACATATCAAATGGCTTAAAGTATGCACATAGCACATGCATCTGATGACTGTCAGCACTCTCTTTTATTCAGACCTAAAATATATTAATGTTTCTTGGGTAGGTATGATGTTTGGTCATTTAGTTCAGCACCATTTGGTTTGCCTTTTACACTACCCCTATGAGAGCAGTATACTTGTCACAAAAAATAAAGCTGATTTATTAAAAAAAAAAAAAAAAGTAAAAAAAAAGTGGCATTGCTATTTTTATGGTAGTAATGTGTTTGCATATATTATCTGTGAATCACCAGGGAAATCCTAGGTAAAATAATTGACATGCTGGAATTTAGAAAGGAATAAAGGTATTGTGGAGAGGAAAGCGAAAAATGGGGCTGTAAGAGTGTGGCAAATAAAAATGCTGGATGAAAAATGAATGCATCTTGATAGATCTAAATATTTTTTTCTGAGTTCATATTCAAACTTTGAAAATAATTGATTTTCAAGTTATCCTTAAAAAATCAAATTTAAGTACATTTTATTCAATTGGCGATGTGATTAGACTTGATTCTATTACAGGATTCTACTACTTCCTCCATAGTCGATTAATAATATAACTTCTGAAGTTATTAATGCCTGATAAAATTCCTTTAAGTGGGTACTAACTGTAGCTCTTGAAAGTGATGGAGACTTGGGTTCTTATTTCAGGGCCAGCAAATATCTGCCTACATGATTTCCCAAGAAAAGAAAGACAGGTATTCAGGACACCTCTGTGGTCTGATAGCTTGGGTAGCCTGTCCGATGAGGCCTGTTTTGTTTCAAACTTGCTGCTCTGAACAGAGTGGAATATTTAATTGCATGTCTCGCACTTTCAAAGAGAGAACTTGGTTGTGAAGAGGAAAAGATTTGGGTGGAGGGATATGAATATGAGGAATATCTTTTGTCTTTTCTGATTAAGCTGTACCCTTTTTCCAAATCAGACATGGAAGTTGGACCTGGAGGCTAGATTACGTGTTTCGGGTTGATTCATGACCTAAAGCTTCCTACAACTTGTTTCTTAACAATTTATACGACAATACAGAAAAAGGCCCCTTCCCATGTCTGTTGATTTTCAGTCCAAGTCTTAATTTTCTTAGTTTAAATACTTGGGACAAAACAGTGATTTAGACCACCGCAATGTCTTTATCGACTTTTATTCTGGTTGAAGCCTTCAATGAGTTACTTGGAGCTTTGTCTCACTGCAGTGAAACTGTATGCTGCCATGGTGTAACTGATACTCCAGTTTCAGCATAACTGCAGTGTTACACGGGACTAAAGAAAAAAAAATCCATGTACAGCCCATCCAGCTGAATTTCAGTGGATGTAACGGATGCCCTACAGAGGCTGAAGTCCATGGAGTCTCAGCTGTTCCCCTGGGGAGAGACGCTGAAACCTGAAAACTCATACAGCAATCACAGCAGAAAGCCTCCTAGTCATTTAATTGCAAGTTGCTGGGGAGTGTCTTTGGACAGTCTTTTTGAATAAGAGGTCACACTAAAAGTGGTATTATTTTAATGCATTTTTTAAAAGCAACTACAAATAAATACTTTCTTCAGTAAGAAAACTTGAAAATTTAAAAAATATTTCTGTTTTGAAACAGAATAAATTTTTACACTTCGGCTTATCATTTACAGAATACTTGGCCTGGAGTTGTTCTTAGAAACTGATAATTTAAAAAAATCATATACAAAGAAAAAATTTTTTCAAAAGGCATTTTGAGGTTTTGGGGAGGGAAGTGACTCTGGGAAGCAAATGTTGTTCAATATCTGTAGCTGAATAGGTGATATGGACATTCATGGAAAACATTTACTTCAATTATTTTTTTTTTCCAAACCTCACATTTTTGGAAAAAAGACCCAAAAGAGTATTTCCTGGCATCATTATATGTAAAAAGCTAGATCATATGTGTTCATTATGCTCATGTATAGATTTTATTTTGTGGTTTTATTTCTATTCTGATGTGCCACACTTGGGAAAAATATTTGGCTAATTAAGAGTACCTTGTAAAGTAATTTTATTTCAGGCAGATATTTTATGTATTATAGTTTTAATTTATTGTGTGGAATGCATTTGTTGTTCTAAAGCCAGGTACCTGCCTGTGTATTTATTACTTACACACTTATTTTTAAGAGGCCACAATTGTAATTTGATGTAGGCATTATACATACTTTATATGCTGTAACACTTGCACATACTTCCACTCTTAGAACATTTTCTTTTGTCTTAAAAATTGCAGCAACTTGTAAATTGCTTGAAAAAAATCATGCTGAAGTTCACTTGTAATTAAATTTTCTACTAGAATTCTGTAAATTTGCATTCTTAAGCCAGTTTTTATTTGCTTGTTTGAAGGAGAAAAGACTTGTCTATGTAAAAATTTACTTCAAGTAGCCAATTATATGTGCAAACTTAATTGTTTTGTACACAGAGAACAGAGAAGAATGCAACCCTTTGTACTTGAATGTCAGTACTAAAATTGTTTGACATTGAAGTGGTCACTTAAACTGAGCATAAAAAGCTGGTATGGATGTCAATTCAGTCAAATGACCACTTCCAGTAAGTGTTAGTAATTTTCTGTTCAGCAAATATGAGGTTGCTGGATGAATTTAGTAGGATTTAAGATTAGTTATCCTCTAAATAGTCTACAAGGAGAAACAAATCAGAAATTTAGTTACTTGCATGGTGAGTTGGTCTATATGAAGTTTCTTTTATCAGTGGATGACAGTTTGTAAATGTTATGGAAAAACAAGCATTGCATGAAATTCTAAATTAATATCACGGTGAAACAAGTTGAATAATGGTATGATTGTGTGGGGTGTAAATGTAAGATACACTGAGAAATATTAATGCATGGCATACTTCATGCAGTCTTGTAAGGCACATTAACTGACAGTCTTGTAAGAGACCTCAATGAAAATTCTTAAAAGAACTTTATTTCCCTCAGGCCAGAAATAGAATAATAGAATTGTTTTGGTTGGAGAAGACCTTTAAGATCATCAAGTCTAACCTTTAACCTGCTACTGCCAAGTCCAGCACTAAACCATGTCCTTAAGAACCTCATCTATGTGTGTTTTAAACACCTCCAGGGACGGTGACTCAACCACTTCCCTGGGCAGCCTGTTCCAATGCCTGACAACCCTTTCAGTTAAGAAGTTTCTCCTAATACCCAATCTAAACCTCCCCTGGTGCAACTTGAGGTCATTTCTACTCATCGTATCACTTGATTATTGGGAAAATAGACCAACACCCACCTTGCTATGACCTCATTTCAGGTAACTGTAGAGAGCGTTAAGGTTTACCCTCAGCCTCCTTTTCTCCAGGATAAACAACCCTAGTTCTCTCAGCTGTTCCTGATTAAGACTTGCGCTTTTCAGCAATGTGGGGAGAACAGGGTGAATACATTGTGGGCCTCTCTCAGTGAGCAAAAAGAACTAAAAACCACCAACATAAATGAACTAATAAAGGCACCAGAAGATGCCTAAATCACAGCTTTTAGGGTTTGGGGAAACAGTGCCCTTTGGACTACCTGAGGTTTAAAGGCTTTGTGCTTTGTGCTCTCTGCCATGGAACTCAGTCTGCAAATATCAGGGTGTTGCATACCTGTATGAGGCTTAGTGCTTCAGACCCTGGACACCTGAAGATGTATTCTAAATAAGAAATCTCTGCTTTTCAAGAGAAGCTTGGAAATATTAAGACTTGCATACTAAATTGAGACAATGTGAATTTTTGGACAGTCCCAGCAGAGTTAAGGAGCTGAGAAAGCAAGCTTCTCCTCTTTTACAGAAAAACTAATCACAAACATTTTATTTTCTTGTAAATGGAATCAGTCTTTCTTATTATTTACTGATAAGGAAAAAAGATATTTGACAAGACAAATCTGAGGAGAGCATCATATCAGAATTTTCTAATGTTTCAAGTAAATATTTTTTAGACTTCAGCCTCTTGGTTAAGAAATTTTTCAAAGTAGGCCTCTAAGATATCAGAAGAAGTTAAACATACCTGAGGTTCAAAAACCTGATACATGCTATTCCATTTAAAGTAGTAGAAATGTGTGTTAAATGAAGTTTCTGCTCTTATAGAACACTTTGTAAGAACGCAACACTGAATATATAAAAAAATAACACTGGACTAGGTACCACTTTGTTTATGTCATTTTTACTATTTCAATACTTCAATAGAAAAAAGCCTGTTTATATTACTACTGCAGCTTTAGTTGTAATTTAAGTGAAAATTCTTATTTTTCTTTGAGTTTCTGGTTTAAAAAATTTAAAAGGGTCAATTATAATGTCTTCATCCTCCAAGCTGGTCTTTCTCAACACATAAAAATGTAGGTGGCTGTATTATCACTAAAATAAATCCCTTTGCATCATGATTTGTTCTAGAGGAGTTTTTTAGCTGATGAAGCTAACAGTGCAACGGTTTGCATAAGCCTTTGTTGTTGTTGCAGCACAGTAGGCTTGATTATGTGTTACAGGTGTAAGTTCTCTGTGCCAAGAAATTGTACAAGCAAATCTGTCAGTTCTGTCTGTTGCTTCAGAGCTGTTTAGAAGATACAGTTGGATACACCTTTGAGTGCCATTTCTGTAAACAGGAAAATACTTAATATCAGTAGATGGTGCTCGAGAGTGCATAGCTAATTTTCTAGGTTTTTTTAAAGCTGGCTTCTGCTGTGCCCAGAAAATGGCTTATTCTGTGTGGTACTCTCAGAAATATGCACAGTTTTATTTAGTTACCTGAAAATTTCTTTCTACGGAGATTTCTGCTTTTGAGGAAGTTTACTAAATGCTTCTGTTACAGCTGGATTATAAGTCTATTGAACTCATTGAAATAGAACACCATATTTGTAGGTGTGTCCGTAATACTCAAAGATTAACTGAATCTCATCAGGTGCTTTGTTTTGATTGAAATGAAATTTCCCTTTGTAAAACCAATACTTACATATCTTAATTGCAGATGGTTTATTTTCTCGCTTTGCCGTGTGGCTTTCTTTTCAGTTGTCATCGCAGGTACTCAATTTAAAAATTTGCTATACGTTGGAAACATATTTCCACAGTGATGGAAAAGAAAATCCGTAGAATCATATTCCTAAAGAGTCTGCTAATGGTCTAGAAATGAGGATTACGGTGTCTATGAAGTCATTGGGAAGTAAGAAGTAATAATATTTGATAAATACTTTTCTCCACAGCACATTTAAAGAAATTTGCATTAAACATTAAAGAAGTATCAATAGAGAGTATTTTGCTGAAAATGCATTTTAAAAAATGAAAACTGATTTATCTAGAGTGGTTTAAATGTTAGCTTATCAACGAAGTCTTTCTATATATTCTTTCTGATAGAATTAATACAGGGACACAATAATTCACATTGCAGTCAGACCGCAGTACGAGAAGTGTACAGACTGACTGTAGCAATATAATTCCCACTAACTTCAGCGGTGGTATTTGCTATCTAGCGTTATTAAGGGATGAGTTATTTAACTAGACGTATTGGCTGAGGTCATCTACTCTATGAATGAGATAAAAATTAAATTGAACCAAGTCCATTTAATGGTCACAATTTAAGGCTTTAACTTTATGTTTGTGTAGGTCTGATTGTAATACTGCAACATTGTAAGGCCCTAATCTGTCCATAACTGCATGACAAGTACTGTGTGATAGCTGTTATCCTAGAACAGGTACTGTTCCCATAGTCCACTGAGGGTTTTAAGAATG
This sequence comes from Columba livia, assembly GCF_036013475.1. NCBI lineage: Eukaryota > Metazoa > Chordata > Aves > Columbiformes > Columbidae > Columba > Columba livia. The sequence goes on along the minus strand of NC_088606.1, from coordinate 30,638,939 downwards.
AATATCCTAAAAGAATTTGTATTTTCCAAAAGCACTGATTTCTCTCCCAGATATGCAAACCCAAAATCCTAAAAGCAAGCCAAGTGTCTTACATTCTCAAATTTCTATTAGGGGGAGAGGTGGAGTAATTACTTTCTAAATTCTATATTACTCTCCATAATTAGTGTTCAGGTTTTAGAACCTTCTGAGAGTATCATGAGATTTTTTCTTTACAGTCTGTTTTTTATGATAATTTAGAAAATGCATATAGATATGAAATCTCATGGGATCATGTTGTTTGGTGCGAACAATGAGTACAAAACTTCTAAGTAGTTTTCTTTTGAGGTTTGTGAAGAAACATAAAAAAAATGGAATTTAGCTTTAGCTTTTTCCAGAACACTGTAACAGAAATTTTTACTAGACGCTGCCACAGTAAAATATAAACAATATAGACAAGTGCTAATGACATCATTCAAGGAAGTTTTCTCATGCTCTTTGTCCAGCTGATGAAGTAGAAGACCTGACAGGTTAGAAGATTAAACATTCGTGTTAGCAAAGCAGATATGTTAAGTTTGTGAAAATGGCTAAAATTTTTGAGTGTGGTGAAGCTATCTCAGTGGCATCAACTGATGATCCATTGCTCACTATTCCACTATTTCTGGAGAGTATTTTGGGAAATGGCAGTGGTGTTTCTCAGTCTAGATTCATATTCCTGTGTCGTAGGCATTCATTTAGGACAATAACACAAAACCAGGAACTCTTTATGCTGAAACATGACAGTTAGTATATACTTTTTTTGTTTGTTTGTTTAGAGAGAACACTTAAAATTCTACATTTCTAAATGTTTAACACCCTGCAATTATAAGTGGTTCTCTTTTCCTAACTTTTGCAATGATAATTTTTATTAAGAGGCATGAAGGTTAGGGTTTTGTTTTTGTTTTTGTTTTTTTTTTTAAATAATGTTAACGTTTACACCCTTCTGTGACATTAGAGAGAGAAAGAAGAATCTGTCCATCAGTCTGTGCATGGTATAGTTAAAAGAAAAAGTATAAACACTGGATTCCTGAGCTTGCTGTGAGATGGAAGGTCATTAACAGGGCACTTGAACAGATTGGTATTACAGTCAATTGAGACGCTGAAACATCCTAAATGGCCTAATGCAGCAACTAAGTGCTTCTTAAATTCCAGAACTTTTACTTGAGCAGAGTATTCATGACCAAAGTGAATTTCCATTTCCTTTAGTAAATGCTGTTATTATATAGTCATAGTTGAAGAGGCAACATACTGTAAACACAACAGTTTGATTCTATCTCCTCAGCAGCTCTAAACTAATTTACCAAGTTATAAACATGAAATCTGAGTCTCAGCTAAATATACATTGTTACACATTGAATTAATAGAAATGGCAGGAATTTGCATGTTAATATTTACATACACTGTCATCGTAGCCCTGTCAGACTAATCAACACGTAAATTAGAATGGTTTCATCTTTTGAGATGCTCAGGTTTTACCAGTGTCCAATCAATTCAGCATCAGAGAAAAGATAAATGAGATTTCATTTAACTTCTTTATGTTCTAGAATTGAATTTGTCAGGAAAGAAGGAAAGAGAGGGAAATATTAATTAATGGTATTTGGTTTTGTTTACAGCTGTTCTAATAATAAATTTCCTCTATATCTAGCAGTACTTTGTAGGAGAGTGTGAAGTTGTTTAGGTAAACATTAAGGTTTTGTTTGTGGTTCTGTCCATCTCATTCAAACATTATGAGAACATTTTTGAGGAACAATACAGGAAACATCTACTTATGTGTAAATTCCTAGAGGAAAGGTGATATCTGCATGGTCCTTCATGGTAAATATAGGGGACCTTATGTAGTTTTGATAGTGGAGACTGCATATGGAAGGAAAGGGCATCTGATCTAGAAAAGAAAATCAACAGAAGCCATTTTAGCAAGGTTTTGTGGACAGATCAGACCAAATGCAGCAGCTGAGTGAAAACAATAGTGAAGTCTGAAGTTTTAAGAATGCTAGCACTCTATTTGTCAACATTGTATGTAGCTGCACTCTTGCATAGCAGTCATATTTCCATCAATTAAAAACATGTTCTTCTAAAAGTTTAAAGTTTGTGAACCACTTTGAAAATATATCCTGAGCTAGGTCTAAGGTGTGTAGCAGATGTTATTTGCTGAGTCTTCCTGTAGCTTTTTGCTGTTGCTATCTCATCCCTCTCTCCAAGGTTGTCACCTTTGTAACAGAAAAGAGAATACGTTGTTATGCCCCAGCTCCTCCAGTTTACCATGTAGCACCTTAAGTTAAACACCTTTTGAGACTGGGCTTGCATTAAGATGCCATGCTGTGATTTGGAGTTGCTGAGTGAGCAGTATGAGCTCCCCTTTGCTGACTGGGTGACTGGCAGCCATCTCAACAGAGGGGTAGCTATCAAACACCTGGGAAAGAGGAGGAAGGCATATGTATCTTAGTATTGGCTGTTTGCCTACTTGCCTTACTCAGTGTGTTATGGATTACCTCTTATACCTCTAACAAATTCCCACCTTGTATTTTCTGGGATAATGTACAGCTTAGCTAGTGAGTGCAGCTACGATCTGTTCTTTCCTTCCAAGTGAATCTTTGACAATTTTTTCCTAATTTCAACTAGCACATTCTAGATTAAGTGGGCTTCCCTTTTGTGTGTCTGCCCTCCCAAAATCTGTTGCTGTAGTAGTCTTGACAAGCACAGCCTAAAGAATATGAAAAGATGAAAGGCTCTCATGTTTAAGGACCAAAGCACAAATTCAGTGGTGCATTCAGGTGTGTCAACCTAGAGGTAGTGTTTTAGTGTGCCCTCCCCAGCAAGACCCTTCTCAAATGTTTTGCTCTTATCTGAAGCCATATGTTGCACTAATCTATGTAAAGGACAACAGGGCAAAGTTTGCTACTGTTAAGAGCTTTCTCTTTTTGTCTTTCTGTCAAATAGCCCTTCCTCACTTAAGGAAGGCAGAGAAAGGGAGCAACGAGGACTATCTATCTGTCTATACAGTTAAGTAAAGCAATGAAAGAAAATAAACAATAAGGTGTTGAAACAATAATATTTTGGGAAGGGTTTCAAAAGAACAATAAATGTAAATCTAGATATGCACAAAATTCTGTCTTACATTTGAATGCTTAAAGGCCCTTCACATACTGAAATGGAAAAATAAGTTAAATTGCATTGCTGGACTTTTAATGGTATTTTTTTTTTTTTTAACAGAAAAGTCTTACTTTTACTTCTAAACTGTCCTGTTGCTGGATGGGAAGTTAGCTGCATAATCTGTGAGCACATTTTCAAATTAGTAAAACCAAAAACCTGTTTCAGTTAACTTTGCCTTGTCTTTAATAGCTTGATATTCTGAGGTAAAACTTCTAAAGATTGTTTTCTAGCTTTTAGTTTTGCATCCTTATCTATATGCTTTTGTACTACAAATTATTATCTCAGTTTCTGATATACCAGCCATCACTTGACCTTTCAAAAGCAGTTTTTCTTTTTTACTGGAAGTCAGACAGAATATGTTTGTGAGCCTGATGTGCACCGAAACACTGGATTTATGGCACAAAATTGGATCAGCCACATGTGCAGTGAACCTACAGGAGAGATCCATGAGACCCAACTTGTTTTTTAAAACAGAATAAAGTGATGCATGTCCAGCGATCTCTTGCTTCACTTTTTGGACACCTGAAAATTTGACCAGAGAAGTTTGAACACTTCACAAGAAGTGAAATGCTGGAAATACTGAAGGAATGCATAAAAAACAAGTGTGGTAAATGTCAACTGAAAAGCATAAATTCAGACTACTTTTTTTAATTATTTATTTTTAGCTATTCACTAAAAGCTGAGGGAAGAAAGATACATATACAGAGTAGGCAATGTTCTATGCCACAACAGGGAACACTTCTTACTTCTTACTATATTTATTTTGTCTTCCTCTAAGAGTGGAAAGAATTCTGTAGAGGAAGAGGAGTTTTTCTGAAAGATGGCTCTCAAATCAACAGGCAAATCTGAGCATTGTACCTTTATTTGCTGTTTACTGGCGTTTTGCAGACTGTGTATCTTTACCCTAATCCTATATTAAAGTTGATCTGAAGTCACGTAGAGTTACTTGGTTATTATGGCACAAGATTCATTTCTCAGAGGATCTCATTTCAACTATCATGTAACATGCTGCTTATCTATTGATCTTTTGAACTTTCAGGTCTCTCTATTTGTTCCTCTGCTGTCGCTTTGTAGCCACATATTAAAGCTGTAATAGCATAGTTTACTACTGATAATAGTGTGCTATCTGCAGTAATAGATAATATGCCTTAGAGAAACATTATATTCACATAGTAGTTTCTCTCATGTCTTTTATGTATTTTACTTTATGTATTTTTTAATCCAGTAGATACTGCAGATGGCTTTGCTTGAAGTTTTGCTTGAATAAACATTTTAAGAGTAGAAAAAAACTTAATAAATAAATTAAAAAAATAAATAGTTAATAACATCTTGAGCACAACTGCATGTTAATGGAAGTATTTCCACTAGCCTTAGAATATAGCCCCTGGACCCATGATAAGCTGCCATATGACAAGAAAATAGGTGAAAAAATAGCTAGTGGAAAAACTAGTGAATAAACTCTCAAGATATATCTAAACATTTTAAATGAGTATTAAATGTCTTGACTATAGCTTCTTACAGTAATTCTTAAAAGACAAGTAACTTACGGGTTAAGAATTCTAAACAGGGTTGGGGGGTCAAGGCAGACTTTAGTTCAGCTGACAACAGCAGTATTTTAAAAATCTAACATTAAAAAAAAATCTTCAAACATTACTTTAAATCCTAAAGTAAATTTCCTTTGGATAGCCTTTTTACTAAACATGGCTGAAAAAGTACAAAATCTAATATTGCTACAAAGAATAGCCTGTTTTTTGGCTGGTTGTATAAGCAAGCAAAATTTTAATATCAAAAGTGAAAGTATTAATTATACTTATCAGCAGTTTCAAAAAAATACAAGTGAAGAAAGTTCCTGGTATTTCTTAAGAGCAATGTATTTTCTTCAAGCCTAACTAGTTCATTTTCAGTAACTTGTTCATATTGCCTGTATGTAGCACAGATGACTCAAAAGGGTGCTTAATTTGTATCTGATTAACATTTTATTACAGTGTCTTTCTATAAGGAGAGATGAGAAACAGCTGTGGAAGGGTAGAAGGGCCTGTTCTCTTCTGGTAGACATAGAGATGGTATTATCAAGAAGCAAGCTGTCAGGTTTTTTTTTTTTTTTTGTGGAACTCTGTGGCTTATTCTTTGAAGAAAACTTTGCTTGTGTTTTGTAGTGGAAAAGAGAAAAAACATTTGAGGAGCCTCCTTTCACTACTTCATTACTACAAAGTAAGTGGACATTTTTTTTATTATAAACTCATGCTGAGAAAAGTCATAGCCAGTTCCAGCAAGACAAATTATGAAATCATTGCTATATATTGACTCTCATCTCATCTGTTTCTCTGCATAGTGAAATCAGAACCTTGTCTGTAAATAATTTTCCTCATGGTGTATGGTAATCTGTGTTAGGTTGAGCTTGCAAAAAAAATTTACATGTTCATTTTTCATCTCTAATTGACTTTCTAATTATGCAATCCTTAAAGTAAAGTAAAATAAATGTGTCACTGCCAGCTCACTGGACAAGGTTAATGGAGTAGTAAGTATCTCCACTTATACACCACAGAGTGCAGGGCGTAGTGATTACACCTCCATTTTATAGCAAATCAAAACATAACTATAACGTTACTTCTCATGTATGATATTAGATAATGCAACCACTTAAAAAAACCCCCATAAGCCCCACAACTTAGTGGTTTAATTGAACCAAAAGTCTTATGAAAACACCAGTAAAGCAAAACACATGAAGAATTGTTTAAAATTAAACAGCAATTTAAATTCTGCAAAAGGCAAATATATGATATCTTGTTTGGAATAAAAATGTAATTTGGTTTTATTGGTATAGGAATAAGTATATTTAAAATTAACTATTCTTGCTTCATTTTTGTGTTACAGAATTTTAGACTAATCTGAATGAAATACTACTAATGTTCCTATTTAACTTAATCTAGGATGAAAAACTTGCTTTTGGGTTTGTCTAGTAGATCTCAGTCATTCCTCACTTGATATAGTCACCAAAATCCAAATGCAGGTTTCAGAGTTTGAAAAAATACCAGAAAAGTAACCTTACTTTAGTAGTTTGTTTGTTTTGTTTTGTTTGTTTGTTTTGTGGTTTTTTATTTTGTTTTGTTTTTTTCCCAGGTAGTGGGCTGGGGAATTCAGTGTTATTAAATTTATTAAGATACAAAAAACCCCAACCAGTCAATCTAAAAAAACCCCCAAAAACAAAACAAAACAAAAAAAACCAAACAAAACAAAAACAGAAAACCAATCCCCAAACCCTGAGAAAGTCTATTTTATTTTTGTGTGAGTGGAAATATTATTTATCAAAAGTTATAGGACACCCAGTTTCCATGGAAATTGTTTGACTTTGAGACAGGACTAAACAACTTAAAATTAATCAATTGAAATAAGTAGCTTTTACAGATCCAAAGAATGGTGGAGGTTGGAAGTGACCTCTGGAGGTCACCTTGTCCAGCTGCCCTGGTCAAGCTGGGCCACCTAGAGCTGGTTGCTCAGGACAGTGTCCCAAAGGCTTTTGAATATGTCCAAGGAGGAAGACTCTACAACTTCCCTGGACAACCTGTGCAAATGGTCAGTCATCCTCATAGTCAAAAAGCATTCCTTGATCTTCTTCCACAGGGACCATCCTGTGTTTCAGTTTGTGCTCATTGCCTCTTGTCCTATTACAGGGCACCATTGAAAAGAGCCTGGCTCTACCTTCTTTGTCGCTTCCTGTCAGATATTTATATATGTTGTTAAGATAGATCCTCCAAAATAAATCAGGTAAATTAAATGGGAAAATTAACCCAGTAATTAAAAAGATAAGCATAAAGAAATTTCTTGCTATATTGAAGACAAATTTATGAACTGACTTAATGCACTATTTTTGTTCTGAAAACTTCTTAGAATACAGTCCTTTTGTTTCTACCACTCTCAGATATTCATCTACCATATTAATAAAATGTGGATTATAGTAACAAATCTAGTGTCAACAAAACAGTTTTTGTGTTGTATTTCCCAGAAATACATCAAGAATAAACGCTATGCAATCGATGAAGTAGAATGCTGATGTATCGTAAAACCAGTTGGTCTGTTTTACTTCCTACTTTAGCATCCCTGAAATGAGGCTGAAGTCATTAAACTCAGGCTTTTGTACACTGCTAAGTACATAGCCTTCCTGAAACCAAGGGTGTTGTTTCTGCATTTATTTAGCTTATTTGTTGGACCTTTAGAAAGGGGTTTCACTGGCTGACTGAAGGCTAAAAAAGAGTAGAACCTGTAAAAAAAAAAAAAAGGCATTTGAAAATATTGAAATAAGACATACATTAAGCAAACTGTTCCTGAGTTATTAATTTAGAAAATTTTCCTTTCTCCCAAGCCCACATAGATCCTGACATGAATATCCATGAATAGACTTTAAGTAGTTCATTATTTTTAATTTAATTTCAATACTTGCAAGGGTGTCATGTACACATATTAGACTACTGCAAATTTACAGGCTGCTTGGAATATGGAAGCCCCAGCCATCTCTGAGAGTTTAAGACATTTTTGTGTTCTTTCAAACTTAGTATGCCTTGGAGGCTGGAAAACCATCATTTTAGTGGTCCAGGTAGTAGTTTCATCTTAAAGGCAAAAGCCTTACTTTGTCTATTTTGGCTATTTAAAACCTGTTTTAAATATCTATGAGGTTATCTTGGTGCACCCAAGAAGATCTAAACTGCTAATTCTTGGGCTTCTGTGGGAGAAACCTTCTTGATTAGGCTCTCTCCCTCCTTTGATTGATCTTTTCTTCACTCTAAGGCCCGTGAAGAATTAATTGTTATTTTTTTGACACTGTGACACAGATCTCCCAGTGGCCAAAATAATATTTTCATGCTCCTTTAAGGGCTCCCAGCTTCTTACAAAACATATATAAGGTCCTAGTGTTAATCCTTTATCTATTGCATTTCTGTTATGAGTAGTAGTCACTTGTTTAATCTCTAGTGTATTATTCTTCCTGTTGGCACTCCTAAAACATGAATGAAAGAAGAATAAAGGGTAAAGGGCTTTCAGGATGGCTGGAAAAGGCAAGCTCTCACCCACATATAAGTATGCATCAGATTATTAAAGAGCTTGCTCTCCTTTGGTATTTGTACTTAGGAACAAAACCCTTCCTGAACGTTTGCTGAGCAATTACTCAGAGTAATAAGTGCCATCAATGTAAAACTGTGGCTCTGAACTGCAGAACTCATCTAAGTCTGCTGGCAACCAAGGTAACATGGTGAGATTGAAATAGGGCCTATAGTTTTACAGGGACTTCCAAGAAAAAAAACATCATTACATGTGATTATTTCTCATAATGGTTGTGTTTTCTCACAAGTAACAGCTTCTTGAAAGGTAATGTTCTCCCCTTTAACATATTTCTTTAAAAACAAAAGAAAGAAATGGTGGTGGGAAAAATGCCAGTGAGAAGTTGTGAAATCTTTTTTTTTTGTGGAGAAGTACATTGTCGGATAAACCACTGTGATTGTGGTATTGTTATAGTGCTTGTTATTTATTCTATAGAAACTAGCAGCTCTCTATTTACTGAATATATAGTTATGGACTTTAGAACATTTATTTACTTGGATGTCCATAATGGATCTGAATAAACTGCTGTGTAAGCACACATTCAAGCACTTTAAAAAAAAAAAAAGCATATTGTTTATTTGATTGACCATATACAAAATCATGATAGAAGCACTATTGTTTAGCCAATACTGTTTTGAGGCCATGCCAGACTAATAGGTGAATAGGTATTCATGAGTGTTTCTAAAACATATATCATTTACCTGGTACTAGGAGTGTAGCTTTTCAGAAGTGCTTTAAATTGTACATTACTAATGTATTTTCCCAATAGTGATTATGGTTAAACACTTGGAATTTTTTTTAAGAAAAAGTACCCCTGAAAGTGCCTTGAAATTTTTTAAAGCTTTACTGTGAATACAAAAATAGGGACTGCTATATCCAACGAGATGAATGTTGTTGTTGTTACTATTAAGAGCAATAGTACAGTAGTATTTAGAGGCTGCAGGTGATATTAGGGCCCACTCTGGTATGTACTGTGCAAATATACAGTTGCAATATTTGCAGCTTGAGCTGATCTTTACAAATCCTGTTTGGTAAACTGACTTAACCAAAACAAGTTTAGCTTATCTGTTTACATTCACAACCAAAAAGAAAATTTTACATTAAATAATCGTTAATATTTTTAAGAATCTGTTTTACATGTGCTAGCTTAATCTCTGATGTAGGTTTTAATTATTAATATTGCAGTAATATATGTAAAGATGAGCATAATTTCTCCTAAGAAATTAGTCTTTCCCTGAAGAAGAAAACTAATTACAGTATATTCATATTTTGACATATAAAAATAGCTTCATATTTACTGAAATTAATTAAGTGTTGATCTGATGGTGGCATTTTCACATGTTTTCTTATCACGAAGTCCTTTAATCTAAATGTTTTTCTGCTCTGGCCCAATGTGAGCATACTGGAATATTGATGTTTGGACTTACAAGTGTCTTCCATAAGTCCTCTTCTAGGAATCCCATCTCATGTCTTTACTTCTTTTTGAAACTCAGCCTTTGCTTTTATTAGTCACCTTAGGGAATATTTTTGCTTTGATATTGCAGTTCAGAATATAAGAAAAGTGATCTGTGCTCTTGCAGCAACCAACTTAAATCACATAATTTATATTCGCCTTTCAAATTCTCCAGCTGGCTATTTCATTTGGAGAATACTTCATAATATTCATCCAGCACTTTCAAGTGGAAGTCTTTCACCTTCACTATTGCTCTATTTTTTGTATTCTATATTTGCATTTCACATTTTTATAGATTTTTGTCTGAAGACAATTGCAAACATGGCAAGCTTGAGTACATCACACTTTGTAAGGGTATGAAGTTTGTATCACTTCTATTAAAGATGTGCAGCCAGTGGCTGTCTGTTTTAAGATACTAGGTTCCTTTTGTGCTCATTATCTCATTTTCTTTGAGAAAATATGCATTTTCATTTCTGACCCTTATGTTACACATCACCACAGCAAAGCAGGCACAAAAATAACAGCAATGGATTCATAGCTTATTACACAGAAAACTTATTTTTACTTAGTTCCATTTGCATAAGTTAAAGGTAGAGCCATAGTTGCAGGTAGGAAATGGAAGTTTCAATTTGGGATTTTCTGCTTCTGTAGGCTTTTGAATCTTGACAGGGAGAATCTTTAGCTAATGTTCTGTATTTAAGCAGAGGTGATCATTCACAAAAGCTGTCATTTGTTGCATGTACTTTGTTGCGTATATAGTCACTACCTTTGTTTTGGACTTCGGTTTCTTCAATGTTTAAGCCATTACACAGTTAGCTTAAAGGCATGATCACCTTCATGCAGTCTGTAATGAGTGCTGCACACTAATTTTTTCCCTTCAGTTCTTACATCTTGTCCTGGAGATTCAGAAGACCAGGATCCTCGGAAGTAATTATCTCCTCACTACTGCCTGTGTTTCCTAACTTGTAACATTTTGTTTTCTAATACTTTAGCAGGGGAATGCACTGCTACAGTTTAAAATTAGTGGGAGACAGTACATCATACATAGAAGGATGGCAAATAAGATATTGTTGCGAGCACGACTTCAACATTCTTGGATGTTTATTTGAATATTTTGTTTCATAGTCATCATCACTGATTGTTACACAAACCAAGCCTGTGAAAAAGGTGGAACAGGTACATCAATCATTCCTTTTTATTCTCACTCTTAAATAACTGTTTATTCATGCCAAATTGTTTGGCTGCTTTCTGGAACTCCAGAATAAAATGGCAAAGGAAAATTTATATCAGTTTCATTAGATTAATTTAATCTAGATTTCTGCATCAGATTAGAAAAGCATTTGTTCTATGAATACAGAAACATATATAGCTTTGTTTTATACTGGCAGCCAGTTTTTGTATGAGACTGTTGTTGATTTATGTCTTTGCTTGTTCAACAATACAAACTCCTAAGGGTGCAAAATTGAAAACATAAACCTACTTGATTGGGCAAATGCTTTTCCTAAAGGTTGCTGGTCTAGAAGTAAATTTGTTAATTATCCCTGGGCATGGTGAACTTGCCTTATGGGAGGCTTGAGTGATGGCAGAGAGCTTATTGGGCGTGTCTTGAGAGCCACTTCCTTGACTTCTCCTGTCTCTCTCCGAAGACATCTTGGCAGTGATGAAATACTGGCAGTTTGTGATGATAGTCTTATGAAATGAAGTTATAGTACACACAGTATGGTTCCTTAGTGTTTTGTTGCTAAGTAGTGCTTGTGCATGTTTAATCCCTTCCTTGAAATTTCCAAAATAGAAAATAGACACCTGGAGGGAAGGAAAACTATTCATCTCCGACCTGAAATATGTTTTCTTACATTGCTAAATAAAGGACTACACAAATTCCCTTATTTACACACCCACATTATGCCAACGTACATGTTAACCTTTACAGTTGGCAGAAATTGGGAGACTGGCTGCCAGTTTCTGTTTTGTATAGATTGATGTAATCAGGCATGGCACTACAGTATGAAATATGTAACAAATGATGTTAGAGTATATCTCACAAGCCTGCAGTACAGTATGAAAGGAATGGTTCAAAAAGAAAGAGAAAGCAAAGGGCTTATCTTGCACCTTCCTTAGTCTTTTGCACTGGGGATAAATGCAGGCCAGTGATTTCATTTCTGTAGTGGTACAAGTGTCTGCAGGTTAGGTCTACAAATAATAATTGAAAAAGAGCAGAAGTATGGAGGAAGAATCCTTAAAAGGGGAAGAATTAGTTCATGTCACATATGTAGATGTGTATTATACTGGTAGAACTAAAGCAGGAATGAAGTTCTGCCACTCAGATGCCTTTAATGTCTTGCAGTCCTAAAGACAATTTTCCTGAAGACACTTTATATCCATTCTAGTATTCTCACTGCCAGCAAAACAGCTTTACTCCACAGTGCAGATAACTTTTCAGATCTGTCCTTAACACAAGATATTTGAGACAGCCACTGTTACTAACCTGCTGTAGTGGTGCTAAATTCCAGAGGAAAAGACTCAGCAATTAGTTTAACAAGGTGCTGGCATAAGCACAGTTTCCAGAGCAGAGCAGAAGGAAAGGGAATAGATACTCCTTGAAAGAAGAAAGCTACAGAAAATGGCTTTAAAAGATTGCTTTACACTACTCAATTTCCTTTTGCGATTGGAAATTATTTTTACAATATGGGAGAAAAGATAAGGTAAAAATTGAGGACAGGTAAGTATTTCTACCCAAGTGAAAGAACAGAAGAAACCAAGTAAGTTTGATAGTTAAAAAAAAAAAAAAAAAAAAAAAAAAAAAAAAAAAAAAAAAAGTGTTATTCTCTTTATACTAACATGATGGCTGTACCAAGAGTTTTTGAGGCTGTAAAAATGTGACTTGGAGCTGCTCAACTCTGATAGTCTAAAGTTGTACATCCAAAATGTTTTATCAGGAATCAGCTTCTCAAATCTGACACATATTCCTGAAAATAAGAAAGCTGAGTCTTAAGAGCATTTGGATTTAAAGATTATTTCATTTGAGAAATTAGTCTATTACTTCTTTGTCATATTTTACTGTTTTCTACAGTGCAACAGGGACTTCAAGTACGTGTTTCACACAGTGTAGTTATGTTTCCAGAAAACGTTCTTCCTTGTGTGAAGATTTTGTTCACTTATAAGGATGTAAAAGTAAACTTTAGACTTTAAAGGTCAGCTTTCCTCTCACTATGGTGCAAAATGACCATTGTGTAAATGGTGAGATTCCTTAATTTTAGTTGACTATTATTTTGAATTCAACTTGTGGCCTCATTGCCCTCAGAGGTTTAGGTTTTTCACTTGTTGGCATTCCTAAAATAGCCGTGTTCTGCTGCCGTTCTCCCCCTAAGCTGTCTAGTGCAGCATGAACCCAGAGGAGCAAGCAGAAGACAACGAGCTTTTGCAATCCATTTTAGAGAGTAGTTTAAATATCTTCCCTGAAATTGGCAGCTATGTGCCGGCCCCTTCCATCTGCAGGCACTGGTACAGTTGGCAGTTTCCACCCTGCAAAATCAATCATGCCCCTTCCAGATTAAAGACCTAAATAATGTTCATGCATTTTAAGAGCATTTTTTAATTTCCTGATATTTATAACAACACTTGGGGAAACTTGACACCGAAATCTGTTTCCCAACTGCATTTGTTTTTCCCTCATGTGTGCACACTGATTCATTATTGCAAGATTGCTCATCAGTGCTGGGCTTTTTTTTGTTTTGGGGTTTTGTTTAGTTTTAAGACAGAGGATTAAAGCACTCATTACCAAAACAAATATATATATAAAAGATTAGTTTTAATGAAATGCTGAATCAGTGCTAATGATTTCTTTATACTTTCCAATACCGTGTTTTCAAAAGTCTCTTAACATGCAAACTCTGGCAGTTCTTTTGTTACACATGGAGAGTGAAAAACAAAACCGAAGAAGGTTTTGTGCTGACTTTAGACCAGGCATCTTCCAGAGCAGTCACCTAGTATCAGCTACAACACCATGCTCATAGTTGAAAATGCTTGGGAAATAAAAGTGCTGAATTGGTTCTGAGCCACAGGATGATTTTCCTCTTTGTTATGATCTCTTATGTATATTTCACATCAGCAGTATAACGCAGGTTGTTGGGGTCTGATCACCCTGTCCAGGAAAGAAAAATATCTATATTCATGAAAAGTGCTCAAGCTATGTAAGCAAACTGAGCTATTGGAGAATTTTCAGATTTAGATCTTCATTGGAGGTTCTTCTGGATGCATTAATCTTTGGCAAACATGAAATAGATGTTTGATTTAATAATTTGACTTATGCAATTTCCACATAAATGAATTTAGGAAATCAGTTGCAATATTACTTAGTCCCCTATTGTTGCTCTAAAACAATGTTTATACCCATCTTGGACAGATTCTTTCTCCTCTGGAAAGAAACTGTGGTGACTTCGAGATTGAGTACCAACTGAGTGTGGAATAAAGGGCATTTCTTGCATTTATAACTGGCCCTGTGTTGATCCTTGCACATTTCCACCACAAGTTTAATCTCTAGTCTAGTTTTGGTATTTGGTAACAGTGTTTTATCACTTATCTACTGCACATCTGATCTCATTCTGTGTGAAATAAATTCTCATGTTTCCTTCAATGCCAATTTCTGTTAAGTCATGGTGCACTTGGTTGCTGAAAATAAACAAGATTTTCCTAGTTGAATGTGAGGTTCAGGTATCAGAGTGGAAAATTAGAAGTGAGACCACATGATTTTACATCTGTGTAGCCAACTCTGTTAATCTGAATTTTAAAGAAAATATATTAACTTTCTTTTTAAGTATGCCTTTTATCTTGCTGAACCAATGTTAAATGTTGAGAAGTTCAGGACTAGATTCCTGCTTGCTCAGGCATCTTGAAGAGTCTCCGTCCTCAGATTGTTGCAGGGCAAGGTGTAATAAGGTTTCTGAAGTCCTAATTGCTCAGGGATAACTGAGGTTCTAATTTGCCTAGTCTAAATTATGTGTATGCAAATACAAGGGGAGTTAGATGTGTTTCAGATGTATTATGCCAACTGTGTATGTGCTATGTTAGATACTTGCCAAATGGAAAACTTTTGCTGCACAGTGGAGAACACTTCTCCAAGATTCATGCATGTCAGAAGACTAAGGACATGCAACTCACATTTGAACCTGCTTGTTGATCAGTAATTCTGGATAATAATCTGAAAATAATTGTTAGATGGCTTGAATAATGTATTCAGAAAACCTGCATATGTGATAGCCCTGTCACATGATTATTTAAGAAGCAGTAGAAGATGCCCTCCAAGATTGGCTAGATAAGATTATGTTGTCAGCTTACAAACATACAAAAGAAATGTGTTTCCATGTACACTTAGGTAAAACCTGAATAATGCCATAAGTAAGGGCAGAGGTTGTTTTTGTCCGATTTCTTTTCCTGTTCATTTTTAGGTTATTAGGCTTCATTTGCTGCTCTAGGGTTCTGAGTGCATGTCTGATATGGATGAAGGAAGGTATCTCCTTTGATTAAGAGGGCACCATTTGAAAATCACACAATGAATATAAGAAACTTGTGAAGAATAATTGACAATAATTGATGATCAGATTCTCTTTGCTCCATAAATGTTTACAGTTTCACCTTTATGACCATAAATACTTCCTGGGATGTCTAGTCTCTGTAGATACAGACATCTTAATGAAAATCTTTCATGAACTTAAATTTCACCAAAGTTTGTGAACTGGAAAAAAGTGAGATTGTTTTCCATTCATCACGGCTTCATGTGTAGTTTGTATTAGAGGCATGAACTATCACATCCAGCAAATTATTTCTAATTACTATAAATTTAGTTCTAAAACATGAGTCAGAGTCTGAAATGAGGACAGACACAACTCTTTTTCTGATTCTCATCTCCCTGGAGGGCAACATTATTTCAACTGGAATAATGACAGTGACATAGTAAAATTGGTTTCTCAAGACCAGCATAATGACTTAAATATTTAAACTCTGAGTCTTATCACAAATATAGAGATAATCAAAATGTTAATGAAACCAAATAAAAGTCAAGTGCTGTAGAATCTGTCCCTTTTCGTTCCTTTCTTTTTATTTTTTTTATTTTTTTTTCTTTAATTTGTGATTTTATTTGGAGGTACGTGTTGGGCCTAATCCATCTTGAAGATTTTGGTAGTGTCTTCAAAGATTTATTTGACTGGTCCTCCTGCTCTTTATAAGTGGCTTTGTCTGGTTAGACCAAAGATTTACTGTACTGATGACGCTGTCTTCAATACTGACGGCTAGGGAACATGGTGTTGGAACATGGCAAGAAATTGAGTGATACTTCTACCGAAGAGCATCGTGTAATCTGTGATACAGGGATTTACTAAGTCATATGTTGTTTTAATTTTTTGTATAGTCCTGATTAAGGTTTTCTTTCACCTGTTTGTCCAGTCATTATTTAATTACATGTAAGTTTCTAGGAAATTTTAGAAATATTTTTGTACCTTTCTTTTAAGAACACTTTTACATGTTTCACTCTATTTGCACATCAAGGTTCCCCTTCTATTTATCTGTACCTCAATGACTGTCTTATGAGGTTGCTGATAAAGATCTTTTTGAGCTTTTAAAAAGCATCCTCCTAATATTCCCAGTTATTCCACCTGTCTATTTTTCTCTGTTTGTTCTTGGGTCTTTAACTCCTTAAGAAAAGTATTTTCTTGATTATGTTGTTGCTTATGGATGACAAAATAAGCAATAACTTTTTTTTTTCATTTTTGATTTTAAAAATATTTTATTTTAAAGATATTTTCAGACTTTGCTTAAAGCTCTCTAATGGACTAGAGGTTTCTACCTAGTACTTATTTCTTGGGCTTTAACACAAGACAATGAAATACAGGAAGCAAATGGGGCAGGGGTGAGAGAGAATTGAGGTACCAATTTGTAAATGGTCTTATTTCTGACAGAAATGTTGATAGGTCTTTTGCCAGCCTTGAGAGCCAGTTGTTGTGGTGGCTGCAGTTGTCTTGCCTGTGCACTTACGAGTGTCTGTCAGTCACTAAGATGATACATTTCTTTATCATGTGTGTGATTATAAACCATTATTTTGTGAGAGAGGCCTTATGCTTTTCCTAGTGTCTCAGCTGCTCTTTATAAAAGTTCTTCTGTCAAGGAATTCTTCAGACTTGTACAATAATGTATCAAGGTGGCAAACTCTGACAGCTTCAAAAGCTAGGTTTCGTTTCATAAGGGCTTTTAAGCTGTCTTGGATATGTACCTGGCAGACATTTCAGTCACTGTCTCCGTACTATCTGTACTATTTTCCACTTGTTTCTTTCCCACATGCCATGAAAATATTTTCCTTTAAGTATTTACATAGTAACAGCCTTTTTTTTTTTTTTTTTTTTGGAACAGTATTTTAATGGATAATTGAGAAGGAACCCTTCCTTTCTCATTAGACACTGCATAATTTGATCTCTGGGTAATGTATTTGAAAAATAGTATTTCGGTGTGTTATGATAATAATAAAGCAGACTTTTTTCTTCCACAGGGTTACATCTGTTTACACTATTTTACTATCTCTTGAGTGGTATGATATGAAGTCTTTTTATTGCAGTTTTGTTTAAGAAGAGCTGAGCATGTGACAGAACTGTCAATCAGCATTTAGTCATACAGTATCTATTTCTGTCCCTGTTCCTCTTAACACAGAGGGCTATTATAGTCTACATTACGGGATAGGTACTTTGGATACAGATATCCTTGTGGGGCAGGATTTATTACGAAAGAGGAGATTCAACATAACATGAGACATAGTTTAAATAGCTGAATTTACTTACAAATTCTTAAAGTTAAATTAAGCAGATGTTGCTTTTATATGTTGAGTTTTTCTGTCTGCTAACACCTTTCTTCTGTTTTATACTTGAATTTTGAATCAAGTCACTTCAGAAAAAGTTATATTTTTTAATTAATTAAAATGATTTAAGATAATTTTGATGTTATGTTGTCTCAAAGGCTGAGACTTTGTCTTTCAGCTTTGTTTACATACTCTGGTTGGCACAAAGCACTTTAATGTCAGTGATCGCAGAAGTACCTTGTGTACTCCTATGATATCTATGGTGACTGGGAACCTACTCTTGAAACAAGATCCCTCCTTTCATTCTTGTAATTACAAATCTTAGACAAAGTAAGCACCTAATGCATCCTTCAGGAAAATAATTAAACTGAATAATTCTTATATCTAAGTTGTTTTAGTTGTCTCTTAGCCAGAAATAAAAGGAATTACATTTCTAGAAATGGACCAGGCTAGTATGACATTTGCAGTCTCATACACTCATAACTTCCTACATGTGGAGGCTTGTGTTGGCTAGATAAAGTGGAAAGATTCTCTTAATGTGAACTCAGTACCTGAGAGTTTGGGGTTTTCAACAAAATATTCAAAAATGTAATTTACATTACCTTGTCAGGGAATCTAATTTCTGAAAGGGAAAGTATTTTCAAATGTTATCTCATAAACAATAATTTCAATGTGAAACAATGACTTAAATGTAACAAGTAAATGAAATCTGCCTGGCCTCTTTTTTCTGTTTATTATATCTTATAGATTAATTCTTGAGGTCTTAATTTATAGTGCAGTCAAAGGATGTGCAGTACAGTGACCAGGGGCATTGAAATTAACTATGAGAAATACAGAAGGAAACAATGTGTCTTTTCACTATGAAATTTCCTGTCTTGTCTACCCTTTGGGCATTCTTGAGTGTAGATCACCCTGGATTTTGTGGTCTTTGGGGGCTTGTAAGCAAATAGCTACTATATGTTTAAAAGAAACTACCAAATCTTGTTTAAGCCTGACTCTTTCAGTTATGAAATATTATGAACATTTTCTTTTTTAAACATTATCAAAGCTCCATTTATTGTTTCATGTGGTTAAGCACCTGCCCAATGACAGTGTAGTATTCCCTGCTATTATATACAATTGTAAAGGACTTGGCCTGTCATCTTCAGTATTTTAACAATAAAAGCCAACTTCCTCTTATTAATTAAATATTAGATTGACATTAACTATTCTAAAACTTTGGATGGCTTGGTGGCACTTAGCAACTTCAAACAGAACGTTTATAGTAGTTCCCAAAATGCAGCAGGTACCCTACAGATACTGAATTAAGAATGGGCAGTTCTGTTTTTAGCATATTTACCAACTGTTCCAATAAGGTTTTCTCTTTTGTAATTTATCATGAAAATAATTGTGAAACAGTCTCTGACATGTTTATTATTTGGCAAATTTTGTCCCTAATTTTCTGATAAAAGTAAATAATTAAGAATTATTGTTGAGAAGTAGGAATTTGCCTTGCATATCTTCACATATGGATTTTTGTTAGAGAACTGAGCAGTCACAGAGAAGTCATTTGAATTTGCCTACCTGTACTGAGTCTGGTGAGGAGAAAAAACAAAAGGTGCATGGATGTATTGCTCAGTAATTGCCTTAAAGAATATATAAGTTTGCAGAAAATTACTTTCCATTTTGGAGTGCATATAGATTTTATCTTCAATTAAATTAATGTATGATGTTATCTATTGCTTAATCTATTAAAAATATCATTACTTTGGCATTACTAGATAAATTTATTCTCAACTACAAAACATAGTACCGTACAGTCTGCCTTGTGTTGTACATGTAATATTAGTCATGCTGGATCACAGCAGTCAGAGAGGCAACATTTTTCAGGTTCTGTTTTGGAAGGGAAAGACATATAATCCATGAAGAAGGCAAAATATTACTCATAGGAGAGGAGTTTTATCTTAGGAACAGGTTTTACAAGAGCTATTTATTCTGTCTTTACTACAGATTCACATGCATAATTTTCCAAAACTGAGATGCTGTTTTTTTTTTTTCTTCTATCTTTCTATGTGTTATACCATTGTATAGTTCCACTTACCAAATAGTCTCTTTAGGACTATGAATGCAGTTGTAATACAAAATTTCTAATTGTAATAATGATTTATACAAACTTTTTGAAATTACTTAGTCTGCCTATGTCATCAATAATGTGCATGCAGAACATTGTGGAGTCAAGTTCAAAACCACATACATATATTTTTCTTTTAAAATCCACGTCCCTTGCCTGCCTCCCACACTGCTGCAAAGCGGAGTGCCATGGAACACCTCAGTCAGGTGCATGGATTTACTTCCAAAAAACCAGTCTGTGTCTACTAGAAGAGCTCCCCAGAAATTATAATTTCACCTGCTCTATGGGCAGACAGCTTTTTAGAGCACAGGATTTTTCATGCACTCCTCTGCCAAGATACTGGTAGCAAGGGTCCCTTCTCTGAAGATTCAAGACAAAGACAGTTTACACACCTTAGAGTTGTTGAGTTGTGCATCCATTTGCTTCTCTGCTGGATGTGGGACTGAAACAGTATTTCTTTATATGAAAGCCTGTATTTTACTGCCGTTATTGTAGATAAGTTAATGGGTCCAGACCCACAGTTATCACCAAATATTTGCCTGTTAAGTCTGTAAGCACTATCAGGACTTGACTGCTTTGTGGTTTGCTAGGGTCTGGTTAATGGCTTCAGGCATTGGTGGTGCTCCTTAAGCCCTTCTCTAATGAAACTATTTTAAAAGTTACAGCTTTCTCCACAGTCCTTTTTCCAGTAGAACGTAATTGCATTGCAGTGTGTTGAAGAATGGAGAGAAAGAGTTTCCATCTTGCATTGTGCACTGGTGGAACACCTATGTAATTTCCAATGGTTTTTGGTGTATGGAACAGATGGAGGTTCTCCTCCTCTTAAACATCTAAGGCAATGACTGGCTGTGTATATTATGTATAGTTAAACCGATAACCAGATATTGAGAAACACAAAAATTGTTACTAACATATTATAGAAAAAATACATGACACTTTGCTAGCTGTATTTCAGTATTTTGACAAGACCTTGCCTTCTGCACATAATATTATGTATATACAAAAAACTCAAAAAGAATCAGAGGATGTATCATGCAAACTTAGTTTATAGAATCTAGAGCCACACTGAAAATGTTACAGATATATATCTCATTAAAAGTCTTCCTCATTTCTGTATATTTTACAAATAGGAATTATGGTATGTTCATGTTGGCTAATTCTCAGTTACTATAGCAGAAAAATAATAGGGGACACTAATACTGTATTTCTGTAGTGAACACTGAAAATAGCAGAAAATTGTTTTTGAGGGTTGAGTTCTCTGTTAAATGGCTTTTAGATCTACATGAGAGGATCAATAATTTAATGAGAACATACTGGTAGTATAGGGGAGTTTTTCCTGTGAGTATTCCCACTAAAAATATATATTACATTTCAGCTTTCTGTATTCATTTCACAGATGACAAGATATTCCTCAGGATAAACAAACTTGGTAGAATATGTTTTGAAGAGTTGTAACTTTTGTTTTCAGCAATAAGAGATATATTGTTCTTAAAGGATATTTCAATGCTTTAGTCTGAGGAAAATAAAAGTAATAGTTTTTTGGTTTTTGTTTTTGTTTTTAACTGGAAGTAAATGAATAACACATAAACATTTGCTAATACATCAGCTGGAGTCAATTTTCAAAAGAGAATGGCTTTGAGCTGGCAATATAGGCTTTCATCATATTTTGTTATTGCTTACAACATTTCTTTTCTATCACTCACTCTTTCTCCCAGCAAAGGAACACACAACAAAACTAATGAAACTCCAACACTTCTTCAAACTGAGAAATGCTTATTTCTCAGGTCAATGTAGTCCTCCAGTCAGCTTGGAGACAACTTTAGTGTTTAAATGATTGAGCTGAGTTTGAAAAAATGGTCTGGCTTTCCAAAGTAATTTGCAGAGATGTATGCGAGTAACTCCAGAAGTCTTGGTGTTTTTAAAGCTGACTGGGAAGGTAGCCATTGTTTCCATAAATGTTTGTCTGATGCTGTTTGATATCTGTTTGTGATACCTGATATCGGTGATGCTAGTGACCTCAAAGATTGTGGAAATCAATTTCATGCTGGATTTGCATAGATTCAGAACAGTGTGGGCTGGGTCATCTCACTTCTGAATTTATACTTTTTCCTCTGAGAATACACTCAAGCATCCTTTCTGTATTGGTACTGAAAAATTGCCTTTGCTTCCCAGATGTGACTCTATATCCAAGATAAAAATTCTCCTGTCACTTTTTCAGTTCTTCTAATTAACAATGCCTTGAGCCTGGAGAAACTAACACAGAACCCTTAAATACTCCTGTCTCACAATTTTTTTGGATAACTGGGAAACATTTGCCACCCTATCTGTCACTGAAGCCTGTAACCATATTCAATTTGGTTCTCTCTGAAACAAAATTAATGCTTTATGTAACAATAGCAGTTGATGCAGTCCTTGATTCTAACCTCTTCTGCTAACCTAACATTTGGAACGTGCAGGTTTTTTCTCCTGCTTTTTCCACTATGTTTACAAAAATCTCCCTCCTCCTATGAAACTTCTTTCCCCATCCCATATTTATTTGTTATACTGCACAGTAAAAGCCTGTAAATACTTTGTGACAGCCAACACTGTTTAATTACCACTCTGTTAACCTATCTGTCTATGACTACTTTAGTTCTCATTTTCATAAACTTTTGAGATATTGTCAGCTCCGCATGCCAGCAGGTCACCCACTAGATAGGTTACAATGTCTGACTGGTGTTCAGAAGATCTGCTTTCTGCTGCAGGTTAATGTTGGTGCCTTGCTGTTTGCCTTGGGGTGACTCCTGCTGTAGTTCCTGAATCTTTTCTATCATGTTTTCCTTCTTTTAATTCTGCCCAGTTGCTGCTTCTGTCTTCCTGGACCTTTGTACCTATTTGGGCTAGCCTCTTGGGACTCATGATCACCCAACAAGCAACAACACTGAGGCTAAAGTTTTTCCTACTAGAGAAGGGTATTTTTCCAGGGCTTGACTCCTAGATGTTACTGTAGCTGATATAATTTATTTTAATGCCACCTTCTCTCTCCAGTAGAATAACTTTTTGTAAGCTGTTATTTGTCCGCTTGTTGTCCCTCCTGAACAGAAGGGTTCATTTACACATTTCACTTACGAATAAACAACACAGTACCTGTACACTATATTGAAGCCATACAAGAACAAGTAAGAAGTCACCAGGTATGAGCATTTTTCTTTCTCTCTTCTCCCATTCCCCAGTTTGGCCTAAGCTTAGGAAGACAGCTGTGAGATATTAACATGCTATTTTCACATGCACTTCGTGTAAGTGTAATAACCTTTCAGAAACTCTACTTAAACATTGTTGCAAACTGGTTCTTCATCCCTCCTCTTGTGAGTAGGGAGAAGGGGCATTGCAAAGTAAATTAACAAAATAGTTTCCCTGTGGCCTCTGATTGGTATAGTTTTTAGTGGATTATAGAAAAATCATGTCAAATTTACTGCTGCTGAAGATTTCACCTCTAAGGATATTTTCTTCACCGTTGGAAAAGAGATTTGATTTGATAATGTGGCTGCACCTTGAATGACTAGATACGTCTTACTGTTTGTCCAAACAGCTAAAATGCATAAGACAATTGAAAATGAAGTTCTTATTGATTTGCTGCATATTTGATTGATTGTCTGGGAGAATTGTTTGATAGAAGAGCATATAATATATCATAATTCTTACAAAGAGTTCTGAAATTTTACAATAATGACAGGTGCTGGCAAAATGGCTTTGCTAATCATACTGGCACAATAAGAACAACTAAAAATGCACCATACTTCTCAGTTTCAGTAGAACAGACCTTTTCGAACTAATGTTTGTGGGAATGAAGTCGTGTCTGAAGTTTTTGTAAAAGATGGAGACCTTGCTGGAATCTCTGAAGAAGCAGCAAGCTAACAAGAAGTGAATGTAATGGTTCCCAGGAAAACTCTGTATGGAACATAAAGATTCTTGATAGAAAGAATACTTGTGTAGTTTATAGAAATGTGGTTTTAAAAGAACTGCAATCAAGAATAGTATGGCTCTAAGAAGCAGATTGCCAGAAGACATAACAGAAAGGAAATAGAGATCCATAGAACTACAGCTATGCATTTCCTTAGTTTGGGTGTTTTGTTCTTTCTTCATTTGACTTCTTGCCCACTCCTACAAATGAAGATTAAAAAAAAAAAAAATAAAAGAAGGAGAATAGTAATTAAAAAGTCTTTCACTCAATTCTTGATTTTTTAAAAAATAATAAGTGGCATGTTCTTTTTATTTTGTTTTTAATGTAGCCCATAGGAATAAATATTTCAAAATAATATTTCAAGAATTTTACCAGTCCATCTTCTTTTCTGATCATACCTTTAAAATGAAGAAAAGGGGAAGAAGGGTTCAGAGGTCCTTTGCAACTACAAAGGCATGTTTTTCTTTTTCAAAATAGAAAATTTTATTGTTTTCATAAGTATTTTTATTAATATTTTAATTTTGACAGATAAAGCTCCTCATAATTGCTTTAGGAAGCCCTTTTGCTTTGACTAGATATGTACATGATGCTTAGGTAAACTATAGATTTGTTGGGAAGAGTTAAATGCTAAAGATGGTAACATATTTCTCGTTTAAGTCAGCACACCCCTCCTTGAAAACCAATGCTCCTAACATTTAGAATTTAAAAATGTAAATGTTTGTGTTCCATCCTACCCCTCTTTAGCTAAGGTCCGTGCATTGACCTTAGTTTTGTCATGCTTTTTAGTATTGGCATCCTCTTCTATCATGTCTTTCTGGTCTAAACACAAAACGTGTTAGGCACTTTTTTTTTCTTCCTAGGCACAGCACAGAGCTGCCACAAGTCTTACCTGGTTCCCATAATGACACATAATTGCAGTCCTTCACTTTCAAAGTTTACCCTGTCTCAAGAGTAACAACACTGACAGAAGTGGGGATGTTATACCATAAAAAAGCTATTCTGGTTTTGGTGCTTACAGGTGCAGGTATGCTCAGGTATTTGTGTTCATTTTAGGAACTGTTTCACACTGGCAAAAAGCAGCTACATTAACAGTATTTCTGCTGGGAAGATTGACAATAATGTAGAGAACATATAAACTAAATTGCAGTCTTAGAATTGAATGAGCAAGTTCTCCCACTGGTGGGTGAAAAATAAGTCAGTTTTGGTGTTCTTTTCGTGGACAATATATATTTCTTACTATTTTGCTAAAATAAATTCATCATAAATCATTACTTATTAGTCTGTATAGTTCTGTACCTTAGAAATATTTCCACATTTCAGATGAAGATGCTGTAACTGTATTTTAATTAAATCTTACGTTACTTAGACTACATTACTTTTGCCAAATGCACTGCTGAACATTTACAAGTATACTATGAAGTACTATCATAACAAAATTATACTTGTCAAACAAATTAATAAAGTGCATTTTAAGATGCATTACTCAGTTTTTAATTGTATTTGTTCACTTACTTACTACAGTAAATCATAAAACATGGTAATCTGTGATGGAACTTCTAACCAGTGTGAATTACTAGATTTTAACTGTACACGTTTATGAAGGTTGGGGGTTTTTTTGTTTATTTTTTTGTTTTGTTTCATTTAGAGTATTTTTAAACTTAATTAGCCACTAGAGGCTTTGATAGTACCAGGGAAAATACGTTAATGTCCAAGTTTCTGTTAGAGACTACAATTTAGTTTGATTTCTGATCACAGACAAAAAGTCAAGTTCTCTATTTTGTCATATCTGATAACTCATCTTGATCAAGTTAATATTATGGATCTCTAATGTCTCTTAAAAAAGTGCAATAATGAATGTATGTGGTCAAGAGTAATGAAGGAAAAGTCTGAAAGTAACAGTGTCAATTGGAAGGAAAGATCTGGTTTGCAAGATTATTTCTTATTATCTTGATTCTATTGTCATGAACCTTATGATTATAAAATAAGATGCTAGAAACTATTCAGCAGGAAGCCTGAGTCAAATTCTCTCTGATTCCTACGAGTAATTTTATTGATTTTAATTATTCTTGTGAGCATATATGAAAATGAAATTAATTTGTTAGAGAACTGGGAGCAAATATGCCAACAAAAATTTAACAGGCAGCTGAATATTCTTGTTCAAATATTTTTTGTAACTTAATTTAAAAATGGAGGGAAGATATTTGGTTACTTGTATACATATGATTAAAGAAAGTTTCCCAGGTTTTGAAAGTGTCTCTTCCACTTGATAGCCATTTCTTCATCAGAACAGTGCATAAAGAGAATATAACTAATTAGATAAAAATATAAGATAAGAAATTTTATGGTAGTGATTGAAATTCACAGAATTAAATTATCACTACTGCAAAGTGATTTAATTGGAACTGCACAGTCCCAGTATAAAAATCTACAAGTATCCTGAATGAGACATAAACTAAAAAAAAGGAAAATAGTGCCTTGGCTGGAAGTCCAGTTTCAGGGCTCTTAACTAGCTTTTGGCCCATGGTCGTTTCACTCCCTAAATAGCATTTTTTGTTTAAAAACTCTGAATTTTCCTGTTAGGAATTCAGTGCAGCCCATTTGCCATGTGTACTCAAAAATTCCCTCTATAGGGCAGAACATAAAATAGGTAGTTTTGTATCTATGAAGTGGCACATTACTCTATGTAATGTAAACAACAGATGATTGTGAGAAGCTAATTGTGATCCATAGTGATGCTGTTCTTACTAGCCAGAGACAAGCATATTCATTAACCTTGACAAAGCACTGCTAAATGACAACTTGAATTTGTCTGCCAATATGGGCTACAATTATCAAATCAATTGGCTTTGCAGAAAATCAGTTCCTATTCTTCTACATGGCTCTTTTCTGTTGGCACTACCTGTGCAATTTTGGCCTTGCCAAATTCTTCTTTGATGGGGGAGCTCCCTAGATTTTATTAAGAAGCCAGTATTTTGAGAAACGTAGCTTGAAAACAAGGAAAGGAAATAAAGGAAACATTACAAAATCAAAACTAAGTTAAATATTCAAATGTGTAATTCCTAGCATCAGTTATTATTTTGCATAGTTAGGTTTCGCATCTGGTCATTCATGACCAAGAAAATAATGAGGTTGAACAGACATGATTTTCCCCTCTTAAACATGCCAATTACAGTTGTTTCTTAGAAGGATAATTTTATGCTTTTCTGACAGTACATATAGGTTTGCAGTTGAACATATTACTATAGGTATGCATATATTTATCACAAAATAAATTCTGCACATATTTTACATGTAAACTAATTAATCAATAGACAATGAAAGTGAATAATAATCACTGTCTCATAGCAATGGATAGTGCTGCAGTTCTTCTTAGAAATTGGTTATAATAACAGAAAGTCTTTATTGAAGTTACAAGCTGCTGTTAGCATTCATCCTTGTTTACATCATCTCTATTTAGTTCATTGTGGAATATTTAAAGTCTTATTTGGCAGACAATACTGAGCAGGCAATCATGAAACATGTCCTTGTTTCTTCAGTCGTGGCCATTGGAGAAAGTTCAGCTGGGATAACAGTATCCTTTTATTTTGTTCTGTAAATGCTGATCTCAGATTAATAGTTTTATTGCACTTTTGTTTGAGTAGCATAATGTTTTCTTCCTGATTAATCTTTGGATAACTTTTTAAAAGGCATTTAACGCTCATACTAATTTTTTTTTACTTCCCCTGACTGCTATCAGCAGCCTGCTTGCCCTCCATGGTGCTCAGTCAGCATTTTCGGATTCAGCATTTTGTCATTGATTGATAGGAGACACTTCTTTCCCAGTTACTGAGTCAGACACATCACAGAGAGGCAGACAGGCTGCAGAAGAACATCTGATCAAGCAGAAATAATTTGGAACTGGAATTCAATACTAAAATCTACTACAAAGCATATAAAATTTCTAAATATTTCTTAGTTGATAGCAGGTATTTAATGCAAAAATTTAAATGACAGTACTCTAAAACACACCTTTTTAAGAGTGATAAAAGTGTAAAAAAACCCCCAAACCAACAAACCAACAAACTACAAAACAAAACAGTGGATCATAGGGGCTGGATTTATTGTCATTATAGTAAGAAGTGCCTTTGATTTTAACATGTTGTAACTAAGTATGCCAGCAAGTATGCACTGTTCTCACTGATGATTCAATTAACACGTAGTGGCTTGTAACAAATGAGTTAGTGAACTCCATCTGGGTTCAAACAGAAGAATGTTTTGTGAATCCAGTGATACAACAATGCAACAGTCAACACAAATATTTTGGTAAGAACCCATGTAAAACTGCTTTCTCATTCTATAGGAACAATTTAATTGAAAAAGTGAGTTCATGGTCTGCACCTAACTCCCTAGGGAATGGGAGATGGAAAGAAAAGGAGAACGATCACTACAGCTAGATTCTTAGTGCTGCGATACTACAGTTCTTTTCTACTAACTAAATGTTTGGTTCACTATTTTCAGAGTAACTTTAAAAAGGTCAATAAAGGCTTTCTGCAGCTGGTTTGATCCAAATATCTAGTTCTCATCTGGTCACTAGCAGCATGATCTTCTATTCTGCAAATACCACCCCTTAAGTGATCATCAGAACGTATTTTCTGAGGGAAACCCAAAATTAATTTACGTTGTAAAACTTAAGAAATTTTGCAGGAATCTACAAGATTTTAAAGAAAAAACGTTTTTTCCCCCCCTCAGACTTATGCTTGGAAAAGGAAACAGTCCTGCTTAATGCATACAAATAAATTGTATGGTGTTCTGATTTCTCAGTCCATAATATTTTCTTAAGTGCAAGAACAGTATATCACAGTCTTTACAGCCACTGACCAACCTTTCTGTGCCTTTTAACATCAAGGAAAGCATTGAGAGGGCAAGAGTTAGAAACAACTTAACTTTCCATGCAAGTATAGGAAACTATATTTTTTTTCAATTAAGTAGGCAAGCAGTTATGTTAAATTTTTGAAAGCCACTTTTATTGTTCCATTTTCTCCCTATCCAAAATCAAAATGGAATTGACTGCTGTTCTAGTTTTGTTAATATTTATGCTTTAATATCTTGTGATATTAGTTTTTCTGGGAAAAAAAAAATACATGGCTCATTATCCAGATATGCTTAGATGTCTGTAGATACAGGTTTATTGGCTATATGTAGATTGACAATTCACTTTAGGATAATCTTTAACTTTTCAAATAGCTCTCAGCAGCTATATTTGTCTTATTTTATGTTAGCAGTATGATTCCTGATTATTTTAAAAATGTCCATCACAGGGTGTTTCCAAAGGACTTTGAAATATGTTACCCATCTTCAAGGCAGTGTCTTCACAGGCATGTTCAAATTAATCTTTTGGAAACTGTGTACAAATAAAAGATTAACCCTTTGTGCTCTCTAAAAAAATCCATATTAATTATGACTGCTACTAAAAGGAGAGTTGATGCTTGATGGAAACAAGTAGAGTTTGGTACTGAATACTTTCCAGGAGCAGGATTTAAGATCACAGAGATTCAGATTCTACAGTCTATGTGATAGGCTTACCATCCTTGTGCATTAACGTTAATGTTCCTAGGACATGTTCTGATTTACGTTTACATAATCTATTTATAATGTCAGATTATTTAGATGCAGTGAAGTAGATTCATCAACCTGCACAATCTTGTCACTTAGCCAAGTATGATACAGAGGTCCATTTGGCAGCAGGGTAGATTTGAAATACAAAGTTGTTAAGGAAAAAAAAAAAAAGTAAAACAGAAAAAAACCTCACAGTAATACAAAATCACTTCTTATAAACATATTTGCATTAAAATGCACAATAAATCCAAACACAATAGACATAAAATGCAACAAAATACTCAACAACAAAATCAATAAAAACAAACAAGCTAAGCAACTAAATGAGTAAACAACAATTAGAGCATTTAACAAGGAGGGATAGTTAGTCTGAGTTCCTAAGCTTTATATTAAGCAATGATAATTTGAGCTTTAGAATGCTTTCATCTTCCTGCCACTTCCAATCTTACTGCTGAACTGGGCATGACACTAAAATTTATCTAGTGAGATAGCACCCCCAATGTCTTTCAGCTCTTTATTATTTATCTTTCAATATCAAAATCACGTCCATCCCCTCAGTCTAGATTATTTCAGATGATCACTGCTCAAATGTCTAGTCAATCTCTTGTTCATACCAACTCATTAACCCTACTGTACTTCTCCCCCTATAGCAAATGTAATGCACTTACAAAAAATATTTATTGTTTGAAACAAAGCAAATTGTATATGGTGGTATTTTCCAAATGAATGGAATCAGGACACATTGTTCTTTTAGATTAAATCTGACCTGGTAAACTTGGTCTTTCTGGGTGGCCCTAGCCCTGGACGACAGTCCTAGCACTACTAGTCACTGGTTTTGTGTCACTGCATCATGTCCCTCCACAGAGCTGTTTGAACTTGCCAGTTTCTTGGCATTGTCTACTAACAGCAGTTTTTCAGGCAACATAGGTCTCCACTGCCTTCCTAGAGTACTTTTACTATTTTTACTCAAAAGTAATTTGGCACAAGCTTTGACAGTCGATGGCATAGAGCATTTATCTATCTGCTTCTTGCATGTGTTTATATCAATACTTTATTCATTAAAATAGGCTAAGTCAAGAGCCTAAATATGTAGAAGGATATCCAGATTACTGCTTTCAGACAGGTTCATTTCCATTGTAATAAAAAGGAGTAGGCAACGTCTCAGAATATTGCATTTAATAATTTCAGATTTGTGGTCATGCATTTTATCTATTCTTTCATCCCTGTGAGGTTGATATTCACAGCTGTAGGCAAAAGACACAGCTTTGATGAAGACCTCAACCCTTTTGTTGATAAGTTTCTATTGCAGTCACAATAAATTAGTAATACTAATTCTGCAAATACAAACAAGTAAATGAATAAAACACATATCATGATGTATATTAGATTTTATTTTATTTTATTTTTAGAATTAAGCATTTACTTTGAAATAAAGATCATATGTCAAGTATTAAATTGTAAACAATAAAGCTAATAAATGCTATACCATAGTACTTTCTTTTATGTCTCTCAGAAACACTGTACCATAACACACTTCAGTTTCTAGGGTCAAATTACTTGATTTCATTTGTCTTTTGCAATAGTCTGGAAAATTCAAAATGCAAGGTTCTCAGATATTTCTGAACATATATATAGGAACACTTCTTGCTCTTTTTGTATGTGTATGAACATATATTCTCAAATACTTCCTGCAAACAGCAGTTACACTTTGAATGAAAAAGTCCTCAAATAAAGACTTTCTTGCTAATCAGTTGATTCAGTAAATATCCGGTTTAATATTGCACATTACTTTTGCTTTTTAGTTATGTACAAGGTTGTATACTATTTTTCAAATTACATATGATTACTCTACAGCAGCACATGCAAAAGGAGAATGTTTTACACTGCTTTTTCAATCTTTCCACTTTAAACCTAATTTTGTTGCAATTAAGAATTTCGTTGCTCATAGAAATGATATTTCCCTCCCTTTTAAAAGCTATAGAATTTAATACTCTATTTTTGTCTCAATGTAACATGATGTTTTTCCTTAAATTCACAGTAAGTGATAGGGCAGTAAAAACTTCATTTATTGGAATTATTTAATGGTATAATGTTACACTTATTGTATATTTTCTCACTGTCACTTTTATTAGAAATATTGTTTACGATTATAGTTTATATATATAATTGCTTCCTGTTTATCAGATATATATATACAGAGGTGTACAGCCTAATTGAAGAACTCAGGAATATTTTATGAATCTGAGTAACGATGTGAAGTCTGGACTGCATGTGGAGATAAAGCTCAGGTGAATGCCATCCCACACATTCTGTTATCTAAAATGCATAGGAGGAATATCAATATCAGAATAACAGTAGGAAGGAAGTCATTGCATGTTACTGTAGGGCTGAAGGTCTGGATGAAATGGAGAAAAAGGATACAGCAGAACACAATAACCATAGAGATAAAAATCGTACATATCTGCTTTAGGTGACGTGACAAGTTTCATATATTACTTTATCTTCATGTTGTGTCATTGAATTACATTGACACGCATAAAGTAAAACTTGTAGGAGTAATTTTGATTTATTATTTTCCACTCTTAGTGCTTAATTATACAGACTGGACATGAAAATGAAGTTTTACCTTTCAGCTAATAAAATACTGTGACAAATTGATAAAAAGTGCAGTTGTTGCTGCCATGAAATGTAGCAGACACTGAAGGTAAGACATGCTGCCAGAGTCTTCCATTTTCTATATTAAAAAGTTTTGTTCAAAATTCAATTAAACTTACTTCATTAACATACACCCATTAACATGTTTTGCTGATGTTACATTAAGGCCTCTTGTGACCTTAAAAAAATAGCCTTTGCAAAATATTTGTATTCTATAGCCTCTTGAGAATATTGCAACTGTACTTCTCTACCTGCAAGGTCTTATGAAATTATTCACATAAGACCATTGTGTACAATCTTTAAATGACCTGATCATTGATCCCCTTGTCATAAAAGTAAAATTTACCTAAAAGGACATTTATTGAAATGATGAGTGATATGAGCTTCATATGATAACGTGTTGTGACCTGCCTCTTGGAGAGAAAAGAAGAAGATTAGATACCTGTATAATATCTTTTATACTTTGTTCTCCTCTACTTAGAGTTTCAGTGAGAAATAAGTTATAAAAATTTAGTGATACTTTGCTATGATTTTTGTCTAGTCAATTATTTATTGTTCTTTATTTTTGTGTTAGCTTTTTCTTCCTCAAATAGAATACAATGAAGATATATAAAACATTACATTAACGACTTCAGACTACTCTTCCAGTTTATCAAGATCCCTTTTTCTTCTTACCTTGACCTTCAGAGTTGTTCCAATTCTCCTCAGCTTACTATCAGAGATAAACATTGTGTTCTCTCTCTTTGTCCAATTTGTTAAATAACAACTGAATAAAAGCAGCCTCTTGTTAGCCCCCCACGAGCTACCACATGATGATATGCACACCTGACAATTAATAGAAAAATGTGGCTGTGTAATGACTATATAAATAGATTATTTGTTGTGTATCAGGTATAGTGTACCAAGGATGTTTCTGATTTCATGTTGTGTCCTAATGGGACACAAAGTTACAAATTAATGAGGTCCATTGGTTACACAGAAAAAAAAAATTTGTTAAATCCACTTTGTGTGGTTCAAAACTCTTACTATAATGCTACCTGCAACACTATTATGTACCTTTATGTAGACAATCCAGTGATCTGAACTGTTGTTCCTTTGCATCTTAACTGTCAAGTTCATATTTTCTAGGTATGTTGTGAATATTCTGGTTTTTTTCATAAGATGTCTTGGAAATACTAAACTTCAGTAACTCCTGTTTTTACTCTGATACACTATACTTCATCTCTAATTAAGATTTCTTTCCTTTTTTGTACTTTAACATTTGAATGTCTCCTTTTGGTGTATCATCTGGATGCATGCATCTCTGTACTAGGCATGACATGTCTTTTCCTAGGAGTTAATTTTCACTTCCAGTTATACAGTTAGAGTTTTATAAATTACAAGACTTGAAACAGTTGATAATAACTTTCTTTTGAGGGGAGAAAAAGACGACCTTGCATTCCTCCTTTACTTGCTCTTCTGATCATCGTGTGCTAATATAACAGGCTAGAGCATGCATCCTTTGCAGGTCCTCCTTAGTCAATACCATGACTGTTGTGCTAACAATGCATACCTTTTTAAAAGGTAATAGCCCATGAACAAACCAGAGATTTTGATCTTGTGAGCATGCAAATCTGAAAGTATGGAAGTCCTAACTAAAAGTTACTGGCCCTATTGTCCACGTTTGAAAAAGTCAGTATACAAATTTGATGTTCTGAGAGATTTTGAGACAGATGGTATGTCCTTGTGTCCCAATTTTGCAGTGGTAATAGAAAGTCTTAGGGAATTTTATTCCCATAATTCAGACATTGGGCAGGGTCATTTTATATTCTCTCAATTAGATAATATGACATTCTCTCAACTAGAATATCATAGTTATGTGTAGTGTTTATCTTCTCTGGAAGTGATGGAAGGCAGTTTCCAACCATAAAGGAAGATATTATCCAAAGTTAGCTTTTTTTCCTATCTGAATATTACTTCAAGGATTGTTCTAGAGAGGGAATTTTAGAATATTTGCAACTTTCTACATTCCTGTATTACTGAATTTCAAGTTACTAAATAATAGTCCTGGATTATTTAAAAATAAATTTATTGTACAGCACTGCACACTTTTGATTAAACTGCACAAGAGAGCAAATATCCAAAATATTAGTCTAGATGGATTCTTCAAGAAAGTCTAAAAATGTTAAATAATCTTACAGAAAATGGATGACATTACATCCCAACTATCTCAGGATACAGGAAATATTGAACTTGTTCTTCAGCACACCTGAAGTAAACTATTAAAACTATTCCTCCTCTAGACTGAGGAAGGGAATGTGTATGCTCAAAAAAGTGCCCTGAGACACAGTTGTGTCTTTTTGCATGAGATTGCTTGATGATTATATGTAACACTCAACTTGGTCTCTTATCTCAATTCTAGAAGAGGTTGTATCAAACTGCAGTGCAAAATAGAATTGAGAACTTAAACAGGAATTACTTAAGATTTCATGTGCTTATGTGGTCTTATCATGGAAATATTTTTTTCCAGTGCAAAAGAAATAAGGTGTGTTTATAACTGCAAATACTGTGGCAGCGAAACAATATTAAAATATTTTCAGAAGTTCAGTGGGGAACTTAGAAATTAACTAGGTATTATTTATGTCTTTGGTTTATGCAGGTTTTTAAATATTTGAATAAAAATTCATGATACAGTTCATCCTAAATCCATTTAATAAGCCTTTTATTGATACTTATATGCTTCATTAAGTAGCAAGCTGCCAAAATGAGAACAGCAGTTTGTGTCTTGTCACAAATGTGACATGGTTTAGGTAAAAATTGTCATTTTGAAAATTAAGAATGCTTTTATTCTCTGTGTGTTTCAAACAACTTTACCTCTAGCATTGCAGATTTGGATTAAAAACATTTTAATGAAATTGACAGTGTAGTTTAGTGAATTTTTGTACATAATTTTCTTGTCATATAGAGGATCTTCATGTTCAGTAGCAACTAGCATCATGAGCATATGAAGTAAAGATTTACATTAAAAATCTTGAGAATGTGTTACCACTGCTACTGAGTTTAGGAGTTTGGGTCTAAACTTTCCCTAAGAAGACATGTTTCAAAGCAGAATTTAAAAATAACATCTCCATCTGAAAAAAAAGAAGGAGATTTGTTAAGGTGTATCCTAATTCCTTAATATCACTAACGGTGATCCAGAAAAAAAATCTTATTAAAAGGAGAACAAGTATTTTTAAAAGATTATGTCTCCTTTGCAAATAGACTTTCTCAGGCTAAAGGTAGGAGAAGACACTGGCTTGGGAAGTGAGGCACATGGGCCATTTACCTATCTCTTTCTTTTTTTTTTTTAGGTCAGAAGACAGTAGTTGATACTCATAAAGAGATAAAAAGACCATGCCATCCAAATTTTTAACCAGGCTCTTTGTTCATCATTCTAATAAAATGAAAGCAATATTCAGTGGGTCCACCATGAATCCATGCTTAAGCAAAAAGAAGCATAAGATGCAATGTGACTGAAAAAGTTCACTTTAAAGAAGTCTACCCTGGGGTGTGAGTTCAGTGTCTGTGAAATGCCTGTATAAATAAGGCCTCAGAAATATTATAGGATATATATTTTTTTTAAATTATTTGGCTAGAGAAAGCTTATGAGACCTCAAGCTAAAGGGTAGTTTTATTCTCAGAATTGTCAGATTGCAATAATCATATCCATTATAAAAAACCAAACCAAACCAAACCCCCTCAACACTCCTGTCAAAAAGCCTTTAACTGGAGTCACTATTGTGGGTCCATAATATATATTTTATCTTAATTACATTTTGTCATAAAGATACCACAAACATTTTAGATGAATATTTAATACAATAGTGAATGTTCAATAGGTAATATTCATTATTGATTCCAAGTTATAAATCAAGTTCAATAGTAATAGCATTGTTAATTAGATTCTAATTAATTATTTCAACCTTGTAACATTTACAAAATAAGTAGGCTAATCATTACCAACCTGTATTCTAGTGATGATAAGCCTTTATTGCATTCAATAATCCTCCTGGGTCCATAAACCACTGCAAATCTGACCTGAGATTTCATCTGAAATTTTTCAGATTTATGCATATGTCAGTGTATAATTTTAAGAATAAATTATCCCTGCATTGGATAAAATTGTAATTATCTATAATCTTTTGAAACTGATCTCAAATCCTTAAAATAGAACCACTTTAAGTCTAATTTAAAATAAATCTTAGATTAATAATCTGCATTTCAAGGAAAAAAAGTGAAGCTCAGCAATGTGTTTATATCTCATTTAAGTATATATATTTTTGGAGTGATTAATTGTGGATATATTCTTGAAAGATATGCTATTTTATATTCAGTATCACATTTTAAACCTTTCATATAGGATATAGATATCAGTTTTAAACCACTGTGGAGTTTCACTTTGCCATCACAAGCAGTCTTTTCAGGTCAGATAGAACTTTATTCTCCTTTACACGTTCAAAAGGTTTTTAAAATTTGGGGGCATTTTTGTGTACCTGTAAATAGTGAAAAGAAAACTCTTGTGACCTAATTCTACTGATGTCTATTTTGTAACTTCTACCATTACAAAATTTCAAATTTCCTTTCAGTTGTCCCACTTCTGTTCTGATGTAAGGTCTAGAATGAGGACACTTACTATAACTTAGTTTCCAACCACATTAAACCCACTGTAATAATAATTGTGAACAGTTCTCTCTAGTCTTCCAAAGGTTCTCCTATAATGTAGAACCATAAAATAGTTTGGGTTAGAAGAGACTTCTAAAGGTCATCTAGTCCAACCCTCCTGCCATGAGCAGGGACATCTTCAACTAGATCCTGTTGCTCAGTCTTGCCCAGCCTGGCCTTGAATGTTTCCAGGGATGGGGCATCTACCACTTCTCTGGGCAACCTGTTTCTGTTTCAGTTTTATCAGCCTCAGTGTGGTGGAGGACATTTCATTTAATAAACTCATTAGTCTTTCAGAGTGTCATAGAAGAAGCACTTAATGCAAGTTGCAGACTTACATTGGATTATTCAATTTTTTTTATGTTATACTGACGTTGCACACAGAACTTTAGAATGAGACATCTATAAAATGTGGTTATTCTTTTGCATAGCTTATGCTAGTTGTCACTGCCAAGACCTGATAAATAAATTCAGTGTGTCTGCAATTTTATAATGTTGCCTAAAATCCTTGTTCCCTTCAGCATGATTTAAACTTTGGAAACTCAGTAGGTGCAGTAATTTTATTTCACCAAATAGTAGCTATTGTTCAAATGTACAGCGCAGATCCTTCTGAGTACTGTGTCCTTATGTGTATATCTTAGAAAGTCAATCTAACTAATCCATTGTTTGTGCCTACTCTAAATATAGTACTTCCTAATAAACAAAAAAGATCTGTTACTTTTCCTTCACAATGTATGTAATATTGCCTAAGGACACTGGAGACATTAAGTTATGTTTATCATATGAAAAATGTTTCTCAAATTATCAAAGCTATAGAGAAAGGTAGAATGTATGCACCTATGTCCAAACCTGTGATTCTAAAAAGTCTTTATTAGATGTTGTCTAACTTGTGGCTCAATTAATTTGGCTGATTTTAAATTCGTTTTTTTCTCCACCTGTTTATAAATCCTCTGAAGATTTTGTGTAGCATTTTTATAAATTCTTGCAGAAATGCTGATGGGAAGAGAATTTTTCTAGTAACATAATTCTTCTTTTCAGTATGTGAATAAAATCAGTTTTAAATTAAAGTAACAAAAGTTACAAAGGTCCATATGATTTGTTGTTTTATGTTTTCTGTATTTCTCATAGTCAAACTTTCATCAGCAAAGCACGATGTCTTTGTTGACGAAAAACAACAGTTGAAAGACTTGTAGTTAACAAAGAGTAAATAAAATCAAGCAATTACAATGTCACTTTCAAAGTTTGCAGTTTTTATGTGGTTCTGAATAATTTGCTATAGATGTAGTACTAGGTGTGGAGAGTGCCAACTGGAAGAACTGATGCCACTCTTCGGACTACTATGGATATGTTAGCAGTAGGTGTCTGTCTTGTCTCCTACTCTGTTGACCCTCTCTAACCCTGCTTAGATTCTGAGAGGGAAGATAACATCAGATGAGACTGTAATATCTACTGGTCATTGCTTCCAAGTTTTTAGTAGGTATAGTTGTCATCCTTGTGAAAAATAATTAGTGATGTATATAGAGTTTTTGGCCAGAAAAAATGCAGATCCAATTTGATCTGATGGCTGGAGTTAAATGCAACTGCTACAAGGGACATCATTAAAAGTTTCTAAAGAAAAAAAATTTACGGAAGTTCCCCTGAGAAATTGAGTGGCTGTGGAAGAATTCTTAATGGAAAATGCTTTAGTGCCTCAGAAATCTGAGGTATTTTTTTCTATAGAATAGAGTTATTTTTGTTGAAAAATTGATCTAACATCTTTCTTATCTGAACTTTCTCTTCAAATAATTGCCTTAAGAGTTTTACTTAAAATACTTTACTTTGGCTTTAATTCTTGAGAAAGGTTCATAGTACTTGAATGAGAACATTTGTATATGAAAAAGACCCCAAGTGTGTAAAAATATACTTACCCATGCAGTATAATGGATATAATGGATAATTGTGCATGTGTGCAGAGCTCATTTGACTTCCACACACAAAAACATTGGGAAAGGATAGGTGGATTTCTGTGTAACCCTCAAATACTTACAGGTCTTCCTCCACAAAGATAACTTTCAGTTATATGTGAAGCATATAATACTTCCTATTGCCAAAATATTAGATAAATTTGGTGAGACTATGTGTTTGTATGGTAACTGTGCTTATAAAGGAGCAGATAAGCAATTTAAGAATTTGTATAGCAGAACTAAAACCATTTTTTTTATCATGCATGTTTAATCTTTTAAAATTCCTTGGTTTTTGCCTGCTTTTATTGAATCATTGCAAAGAAAATTGTCTGCTTTTTTTTTTTGCATCCTCAGAAAATTATTAGTTTGTACAAAAACATGTGCAACTGAGGAGTGTTTCTACAAGTTGGTCTACTTTCAAAATACTTTAATTTGAAAAATCAAATGCACTAATTTCTGACTCCTTAAAAAAGAGGCTATGAGCAAATGTGTAGAGAGTTTGATTCAAATATAGCCTTATTCTTTGTTGTGCTTTGTTTTATTTTTCAAATAATGTTGAGTCGATTAATGTTGAAGGAATGCAGAATAAATTCACTAATGTATGGTTGTTTGGGGTTTTTTTTTTGGCCTTCCTCAAAGTTGGGGAGGGAGGAAAACCTATGGGTTTTGTTGGTGGTTGTTGTTGTTGTTTGTTTGTTTGTTTTTTGTTCTTTTTTTGTGTGTGCTGTTATTTGGTTATCTCAAGCGTGGAACAACCAAGCAGTTGCTACATAAAAGAGAAAACAATTAAAAAATAATATATATAATAATTAAAATAATATACATAATAATTAAAAAATCATATACATATAGGACTTACCTTAGTTAGAAAGCTATGTTTTTATTCTCAATGTTAGTAAGCCTAAGCACATGAAAGAAAAACCTTTCCCTGTTTTACATGCATCTGTGGAAATTCTGGAAATTACTTTGTCCAAACAAAGCAAGCAAGCAAGCTTGCTAAAGCAAACTGAGACCAAAATAATTGAGCAATCTAGTTCCCTGTAATTCTTATTAATTCTTTGGTGTAGGAGACCATATTTTTATTGTGCAGTTTGCAGAGTGCATGGTGAAAAGGGATCCTTCTGTATGTCCAAGGCTTTTAGATAATGTTGCAAGTTCAAAAGTTTTTGTTTTGCTTTGAGGTAGGGTCTGCATGTGAAAAAAAGACAAGGCAGTTAAATAAAGTGATTGGTCCTGCTTTGCTGAAATATAATTTAACACAAGCTGAGCCGAAATCGTAAACTTAGAATTAGTTGTCAAAATAGACATTAAATGTTCAGCAGTGCTTCTGTCTTAAGCAATTCTGTTCCATGCCATGTATGGTATACTTTTTTTGAGTTTTGTCTCAAATAGTCCTGACAGATCTTCTCAAACTAATTATTACATCAGTTCATGCCTCATCTTTATTGCTTATCTTTTCCTATCTCTGTGTTTATAATACTCAGAGCTGAGGTTTTATGTGCTACATCACATTTATTTAAAAATAATTAAGCAGTGATTAGTGACTTTCATATCACTATTATATATTAGATCAGGTGTTAATTTGCAACTTTGAAAGCTCTTGCAGTGATTGGTTTAGATGCCATGGAAAGAAATCAGTTAAACAAAACTGA
The DNA here is from genome assembly GCF_036013475.1 of Columba livia. NCBI lineage: Eukaryota > Metazoa > Chordata > Aves > Columbiformes > Columbidae > Columba > Columba livia. The sequence continues at coordinate 30,598,818 of NC_088606.1, read as the reverse complement.
ACAGAGCACAATGTATTTTCTCTGAATATTTGTGTTACCAAGGAAGGAAGCATTCCTTACATATCACTGAGTGGAAGACTTCCAGTACAGAAAAAACAAACAAACAAACAAAACTAAAAAACCTGAATTGCAAAGCTATCTGTAGCAAGGAAGCTAGAATGAGAGGTTTTCTTAAATCTGTCAGTGTATTGATTTATTACATACACTCTGTAAAGAGCGTAAGAACAGATCCTCAGCTAGAAAGATTCATCAAAGCCCTTTGTCATGGGATATCAATCTTCAAAAGCAGTGCAGGAATTCTAGTTTCAGTTTCTTTTCTGAATTTTTTATGCCAATTTCCAACAACTTTTCTCTCACTTCTCTCAAATGCTAAGTGAAATCCACGTTTTCAAATTGGACATTGATCCTTAACAGTGCAGTTCCCATGAGAATGAAAAAGGTGAAAGTCTGGATTATATGCCATAACCAACTAACACAGTAAAGCTCAATCAGATATCTTATGGTGTGCACTGTGCTACAGCATAAACCGAGCTGCCTCCCTGTGAGCCTCGGTCAAGCAACAGAGGCTGACTACATTCTAGTGTGTTAGACAACATACTGCCTTTGAGGAAACTCATTTAACAAACTACATATGCTTAAATGCTTTAGTACCCTGGGAGAAAAAAAACCCTGTGTTTCTGTCTGGGAAATGAAAGAAATATCTGTTCTGATCTTCCTGAAAACCAGAGTCTCTCAAGCCTAAACCAAATCCCAGTGATCCCCTTTATGGCCCCTTGAGGGTCTGATTTAGTAAGCATAGTTTGATAACTTACTCCTTTAGGAGCAGGCTCTACATCAGATGTATCAGCTGGTGCAAAAATAGCTAAACTGAATTAGTAAGTCCTATTTTTTGTGAACTTGGGGTTAAAGTGAAAAGATTCATGATTTCTCTTGGTAATTTTCATAAAATATGGTATTTTGAGCCTTGATAATATTCATATAGTCTTTGTATAATGACGTCTTGGCAAAAATATTCAGGCAGAAATCTGATTAATAAAGGGATTAAGTGCTTGAATGGAACAGTGTCCATGACATATCCTCGTTCTCATAGATGCCATAATAGTTGTTTGTAGGCAGCAACTTGATCAGCATAGTTGGGTGGTTTCGACTTTGGTTTAGTGCCATAAACCCTTCAGTGACCTTTGGCATTTTATTCAGGATTCTGTATTCCTCTGCAAGACTTAGCCACCTAAATGTTATAGCAAGTAACACACCATGCTGGAGTGCATGTTTACCTGCAGTAAATTGCTTACAGTAGCCTATTCCACTTCATAAAAAGGCTATACATGAAAAGTAGTAATTGAAAGAGAATTTAAACCTGCATTGAACAGTTATGACTAAGGAAAGTTCTTAGGCTACTGAAATCATTAGAATAAAAGTAATATGTGCACTCACCACTAGTTATGCTACAAATTAAATAATAAAATCTTGTAAAGCTACCTCTTCTATGTGCATCTGATGATTTTTTTTTTTTTTGCATAGCTCAGTGGATTGACCAACTTGTACAAGAAAACAATCTAGCCTGATCTTTGAAAAACAAAATGCAGTATTTCATCTTTTTCAGTCATCTGATAAATCAAGCTTTCTAAAACTATTTCCAATAAGATAATTAGCAATTATTTAGTAGTGATCAGTTGGGGGTAAACATAGCCCCTTGACCTGCTGTGGAATGGACAATGTTACAGACATTCTAAAAATGACAAATATTTCCATATATAAAAATATGAAAATAGACTACTAAAAATCACTACCTTCTGAATTGTTATAGTACCACTTATCTTTAAATATACAAAAGATGCAACAAAATGTGTAAGTATGTGCATAACTCTAAAGTTTGTCAAAGCTTTAATAAAAAATGTAATTTGACTCTACTGTAGTTTCACTTTAGAGTTTGCATAAACTTATAATTAAGCAAGTGCTTAAGCACTTTTCTGGATCTTGGCCTAAGAGCTTAATGATTATTTTACCGTATAATGACATGTCCAGCATGAAGAGAAACAAAACCTCTGTCTATAGAAGTTATTTGCCATGAAAAAGTCTGTCGATATGTTGCATGATAATCAGTTCAATTCAATGTACAGTAAATTGGATCATTATTATTAATTTTCTCATCTCCCAAGCAATTCATGAACCATTTTTGGAATTTCAAAAAACCAGTTCATGAATCAGACAAAAAAAAAAAAAATAAAGAACCCTGCCCACAATGAGATGATGAGTCAGAGTTCTTTTCTGTAGCAGTGTCGACCAAAGTACATCTGAAATCTAATGAGGATTGGCACTGATGCAGAAAAGGCCATGATGAGCATGAAACAATATGTTGAATTTACATGTTAAGACTTTTTGTCAGTTTTGGCAATTTCACTGAAGATTATCTGAAAAATCCATAAACATCTGGATGAGAAGAGAGAATGGGGGGGGGGGTATCACTTTTTACTAAAAAGATGGAGTTTATATTGGGATACAATACTATAAATGGAAGAGGAAAGTAGTTTCTTGCACAGCTGTTTCCAATTTTGCTAATCTATATTTCAGGCCAAATTCACTATGGAATTAAACCACACATTTACATTGCTGTGTATGTGTCTGAACTAAAGATACGGGGAAAAAATCTTTTGAAGATCACTAAATCTTAGCAATACTTTGGAGGTATTTAGTCAGCTTTATTTTCAGAAGACAAAATTAGCAAGTACAGCTGCTATTTATGGGTCTGAAGTTTTTAAAAGTGAAGAACTAAGTTTTGAAAAGGACATATGCACATTTTGAGGCCCTGAAAAATGGGTGCAAAAAAGGCTGTTCAGAGTCAAAGCTTACATTTCAGTCTGATACCAAACAGTTTTGTTCTAAAGGATCTGTGTAAACATTTGAAGTTGCTGACTGTCTACAAATTTTAATAGTTTTTAAAAAACAGATGCATATGTATACAAAACCTGGGATCTAGTAATGGTTCCCCTGTCGTATTCTGAAAACATGAGAATATTAATGTCTCTTTGCATTTATTCACTTAGGCTTTTACCAGGATTTTCCTCTGTTTAAGAAATAAACTGAACTCAGAGTCAAAAAGGTATGTGTTTTGCTTCGGTAAAAAAGAAAGAACAAAGAGGTCGGAGATGGAGAATAGTGTTTGACAAAGGCCATGATGAAGCTCATAAAATTATTGTTGTGCATATACTGAGATTGTTGTTGAGATTTCCTATTTAGCATGTATAATTAAGGGTATCAATAAGTTCTATGTTTTATAACCAAAAATATTGGGATAAAGTGCACATTCCTATTTATACTACAATGTACATTATGGAAAAGATTTTGATGGTGGGATTGTTTTTGCAGCACTTGTCAAAGACAGTAAAGACAGAACATCTTGTTTAGACCAAATAGTACACTTGAAAGAACAGGTGTGGTTTCAGACATAAAATAAATCTTTACATTCCTAAACAAATAGCTTTAAAAATGAAAGTGCATATTATTCATTTCTGGAGATACTAAATCTAAAACTTTATGTGAAATAATATAGAGATTTATTTAAGGTTAGTGTGTTTATGCAAGTGCTATAGTGCTACAGTTAACTATAGACAAAATTGCCAGTATTATGCTGTATGGGCCTGATCCAGAGCTGCTTTATGACACATTTGTAAATTAAGTCCTTCCAGATTTGGCAGACCATGTTGCAGGCTTGTTGTAAGTCTACATCATGACATAGTAAAATAAACTAAAAAAAATTATCTTAAGTCTTGCCTTTTATTAGAGCTGTTCTATATCCAAACCAATATAGACCAAACATTGTCGTTATATCAACCTGATAATTGCATATAACTTTTAACAGACTGTTCATAAAGTCTTCCATTTGCTCATCTTTTGGTACTAAAATGACATATTCATACATGTATAAATGTGATCATCTATTTCAGACTCAAGGTTTTCAGGTCAGGATTTGTTTGCTTCTTTTACTTCTATAACTAATGATAGCCATAAAATCTTTTGGAACAGTCACTTTACAATCTAAAGTTGAAGGAATTTGTAATTTCATACTTTCAGCTTGTTTTGTTCTGTCATTGCACACTTGAAGCTGTTGACCACTCCAAAAATTGGATATTGCTTGGTGCAGGTAATAAAACTATCATTTTTGTTGAAGAGGAGATCTGGAGCAAAGTTACCACAAGTTTAGTGCAACTAATAAGTTCTGAAGATTGTGTACAGCTATTTACTCTGTTGTTCAATAAAAAAAAATACTGTTACTATAGAAACTACTAAATCACATCATTTATGTGTTATTTGTAAGAGATAGTCTTCTCTTTACAGACAGATACTTACCAGTCTGTCTTTTGAGCTGCAGAATTTATATGTTGATATAACTGAAAACAGAATGCCAACAGTAGATCACCATGGTTTTTAAGAAAAGGACATTGTTTACTTGAAGGATATAATGGCATACTATTTTGCAAGCTGTGGGTTGTTCTATGTTTTTCTTTAAACTTCTTTAATCTTTTCCATTTATACTAGAAACTTTGTGTTCTAATTGAGTGTACGCTAGGTCCTAAGATTTATTTTAAATCTCAGAAAAAGAAAAATAACTGCCTTTCTGTTCCTAATCAGTTCTTTGTAGCTTTATGATATCAAGCTTTAAAGGAGAATGATTAAAAAAAAAAGGAAGCGGGAAGGCAAAGTAGTAAACTAAGAATAATTTTCTGAGCACAAGAGATTTATAAAAGAACTGAAATGTCAAACAGCTACACATCAAAATAAAGAAGAAGGAAGAGAAACTTTAGAAGGCCAGCAGTATGTAGAGAAGCTTGAAATTTTATTCACACCAAAGGAGTGTTTCTCAGAAACTGGGAATCTAACTCAATAGCAGCATTAGTTACGTAAGTGATAAGTGTGAGATGTATAAGGGGTAATTAGGAAACCTATCTGAAGATTTACAGTCTGATTAGAATTGCACTGAGTTTAAAATGGTTTTGGTTCAGGTGTCTGAACAGAGTCTTAACTGACAACTGTCATTCATATTGTCAGGTCACTACTTCTGTCGTCATCATGACCAGCTATCTTTCTCTTATCATTCCTACGAATAACTAATGATATTAAATAGCTAGAATAATGCTAGTCGTTCCCAACTGCCTTTACTGAGTTTCAGCCTGAAAGTGATTTTATCCTTGCAGCACAGACATGAAGGAAGAACACCCATCAGAGTTACATTTGCCACTGTTTTTTCTTAAAGTCACAATGAGATCAATTTTCTTTGCGTCTTCCTCAGACTTTACTATGCCTTTCTAGTAGTATATTTGGACACTCTCTTTACTTCTTAAGCTCTCATTTCCTATGCACATTTGCTTGATGGATAATGTGGATAGATATGGAAATGCAGAAAACATGGCCAGAAGGGAAGGCTGATTAAACAGCGGGTAAGACCTTGGACAATGTTGTGGTTGAACATGCACTAAGGAAACAGCTTGAATAGTTGCTGTTATATGTATGTATCCCTTCATCTGCCAAGCAAACACCAAAACGTTCTCTTTTGGGAAACACAGTTGTATTAGGAGGTCAACTTTTACTAGATCATTTGCAAGAACAAATGACATTTTGCCTCAATCAGCTGCTGTAATAAAAGTGAGATATCTTATAGTACCAGAAAAAGTGTGTGAAACTATTTTTTGAATTGGAATTGTAACACTACTGCAACAAATAAGGGCAAAAATATATATATATATATATATATAGATTTTATGGCATCCTTTTGTGTACTCTCTCCTTTTAGGTTTATATAAATACCTTAGAAAATCTACCTGTTGATGTTCTGCATGTTAACAAATCTCTGTGACTGTTGTATTCTAGAATACATTTAAATATTTGTGAGCCAATTACAGAAAATACTTTCATTCAAATCCAAGAAAGTTTAGTAGGTTTCTAAGTATGCATATGTTTTCTATGAGGTTTTTGCATATGAATGTCTCAAAATTCATAGTGTGTACATACATTGGGATAGGTGTCATGACAATGTGCTTGTTTTTAAAAGCAAACTCCATTATGGGCATGCTATTTTCATTTCAAGTCAACTAGATGATCTTAGTTTCTCAGCATGTTTGACAGACAGCTGACACTCCCTGTAAATATCTGAACCACAGATATGATATTCAAAAGCTAAATATGTCTGCGTGGTCCTCAGATCTTAAGTGATAAATTCAGGATCCCAGATCTGGATGTACATCCCAGGATGCATCTTAACTCATGTTTGGATGGGACATTGATGCATTCTGTCCCTTCTTTCTCTTTTATTTTTTAATCTGATTCCAGGTTGCAGATGAACAAGGAGTGAGGTGTTTGCCCTTGCCTCAGAATTTAGATACAGCCTAAGCGAACTCTTATATATTATAGATGAGAGAGCCATGGAACTTCTTCCTAAAAGCAAGACATAAGTCTAATAAAAAACTGGGAAAGTGCATGAAAAAGAGGTATTTTGCATTGCTTAGCAACGGGGTGCACAAGGATCTACAACTTAATCATCAGTAGGACATAGACTATGATAATGTAAAAATATTGGGCTAGACGGGTCATAGAACTGAAACACCACATCCATGTGGGGTTTTTTTTGCATGCGCACCTTTGAAATTCTGTGCAATGGTTATTGTATTGCTAGTGTGAAGGTTGTCTCCTTTCCCTGGAATAAATGGGGAGGTTTGCTCAGAACAGTGGTTGAATATGAACTACCCTTTTGAACTGATGAGGAAGCAATTCCACCTTTTATTCTGCCTGTCTGCTTGCAAAGGCATTGCAGTCTTAGAATCATAGAAAGTCCTGAGTTGTAAGGGATCCACAAGGATCATGGAGTCCAACTCCTGCCACTGCATACGACAACTCCACAGTTCACACTAAGTGTGTCAGGGCACTGTCTAGTCTCTTGAACACTGCCAGGCTTGGGGCTGAGACATCTCCCTGGGGAGCTCGTTCCAGTGTTCCACCACTGGGTGAAGAACCTTTTCCTAATGTCTAATCTAAACCTCCCTTGGCACATCTTCCTACCATTCCCTCAGGTTCTGTCATTGGTCACCAAAGAGATCAGTGCTTGCCACTCCTCCTCCCATTGTGAGGAAGTGGTAGCCGCAATGAGGTACCCCCTCAGTCTCCTCTTCTCTGGGCTGGACAAAACAAATTACTTTAGCCGTTCCTCATATGGCTTCCTCTCCAAACCCTTCACCAGCTTTGTATATCTCTTCTGGACACTCTCCAGTAGCTTAATATCTTTTTTATCCTGTGGTGCCCAGAACTGCACACAGTGCTCCAGGTGAGGCCGCACCAGTGCAGAGCAGAGTGGGACAATCACCTCACTTGCCCAGCTGGTAATGCTGTGCTTGATGCACCCAGGACATGGTTGGCCCTCTTGGCTGCCAGAGCACACTGTTGGCTCATGTTATATTTGCCGTCAACCAGAACCCCCAGATCCCTCTTCACGTAGCTGCTTTCCAGCATCTCATCCCCCAGTCTGTATGTACAGCCAGGGTTGCTCTGTCCCAGGTGCAAAATCTGACACTTGTCCTAGTCAGACTTTACAGAGCTGGTGATTGCCCAGTTCTTCAATTTGTCCAGATTCCTGTGCAGGGCCTCTTTGCCCTTGACAGTGTTGACAGCTCCTCGCAGTTTTGTGTCATTGGCAAACTTAGTATTCCCTGAAGTCCTGTGTCTGGGTCATTTATAAAGACATTGAAAAACGCTGGCTCTAAGATGGATCTCTGCAGAACCCCACTACTGACTGGTTGGCAGCCCAATATTACCACATTTACTAGAACCTTTTGAGCCCGGCCCATCAGCCAATTGCTGACCCACTGAGTTGCGTGCTGGACATCTTGTCCAGGAGGACACTGTGAGAGACAGTATCAAAGGCTTTACTGAAATCCAAAAAGATCACATTGACAGGCTTCCCTTGGTCAGCTACATGGGTAATCTTGTCATTAAGATGTTTTTTGATAACTCCCAGAACAATATTCTCCATAATTTTGCTAGGCACAGAAGTTAGGCTGACAGGCCTGTAGTTGCTGGGGTCATCCCTGTTGCCTGTCTTGTAGATTGGGACAATGTTTGCCAGCTTCCATTCATCTGGGACCTCTCCAGATTCCCAGGAGTATTGAAAAATCATGGAGAGAAGGCTCACCTTGACATCAGCCAGCTCTTTAAACACCCTTGAATGAATCCTATCAGGCCCCATCGACTTGTAGGGATCTAGCTGGAGTAGCAGATCCCATACAAGTTCCTGAGTGACTGAGAGTTTATTGTTCACGCAGCCGTGGTTTTGTGACCCAGGGCTATAGGGGCCCTCAAGTCCATCTTCAATGTTGAAGATCGAGGCGAAGAAAGCATTAAATATGGCTTTGGCTTTGTCCCTGTTAATAAGGTGACTGTGCTCATCAAGTAAAGGTCCAACGTTATTTCTACTTTCCTTTCACCATTAATAGATTTTAAAAAGCCTTTTTTATTGTCCTACACAGTACTGGCCCGCTTCAATTCTAATCGAGCCTTGGCAGCATGAATTTACTCCCTAAATTGGTGAGCAGCATCTCTGTAGTCCTCCCATGGTCTGACCTTGCTTCCATTGACCACATAATTTATTTTTTCGCCATATTTCAAGACGAATATCCCTGCTCAACCAAGCTGGCTTTTTGCCTCATTTGCCAGGTTTTTGACTTTTTGGAATTGCCTGGTCCTGTGCTTTTAGTAGGTGATACTTGAAAGGCAACCAACACTGGTGGGCCCCAACACCTTCAAAAGCTTCTTCCCAGGGAATCTTGCTAAGTAGTTCTCTGAGCAGCCTGAATTATGCTCTCCTCATATTTAGTGTTAAGGTCTTGCTGGCAGTATTCCTCCCATAAGCAAAGATTTTGAACCTGACTTCTTCATGGTTGTTGTGGCCAGTGGAGCCACCAGTCGCCACTTCTTCCATGAGATCCTCTCTGTTAGTGAGTATCAAATCTAGGAAGGCACCTTTCCTGGTTGGTTCCCTTAGTACCTGTACCAAGAAGTTATCATGCAAATGCTTTAGGAATCTTCTGGACCTGTTGTTGCCAGCTGTGTGATATTCCCAGTTGACATCTGGCAAGGTGAGATCCCCTATAAAGACAAGGGCACATATCTTGGAGGCTTCACTTAGTTCCTTAAAGAATAACTCATCAGTGTCGTCAACCTGGCTGGGTGGCCTATAGTAGACACCCACAACGACTTCTGCTTTATTTTTCTGACCCTTAATCCTTACCCAGAGGCTGCCTAGGGGGGTTGTGGAGTCTCCTACTGTGTAGACATTCAAAACCTGCCTGGACACATTCCTGTGTAGCCTCATCTAGGTGTTCCTGCTCCGGCAGGGGGATTGGACCAGATAATCTTTTGAGGTCCCTTCCAATCCCTAACATTCTGTGATTCTGTGTGATTCTGTGACTTTGCCATGGTCAGCTGCCAGCTCCATGCACTCCAGCCCCTCTGCTACATACAGTGCCACCACTCCATCCCCCCGCCTCTCCTACCCTGTCTATCCCTTCAGAATACCCTGTAACTTTCTATCATGGCACATCAGTCACAGGATTCATCCCACCAGGTTTCACTAATGCAAATTATGTCATATCAGTCTTGATAAAGCTTAGAGGTTGTGACTCTACTGACATATGTATTCAGACATATTTTCACTTATTCATGCGCTGCTAGTTCTTAATGAATTTTCTAGGTGTATTTGAAGTTGGACTTTCTAATAAGTCACTTTTATTTTGAATAAACCTTTTGTATAAGCCATCTTCTGAAAAGAATTGCCTGAATAAATGTTTTTATATGCAATATATAGTATTTTGATCTCTTATTACATATGTTCCATTTGTTGATTGGAGATTACTGCAACAAGCCATATTTTTGCATACAGGCACAAAAACACCATATCCTCATTAGATTACAATAATTTTGTAGAATGGCTTTTAACTCAAATTTTCATTAAAACTACTTTTTAATAACTTTATTTCTTTTAATTCAAAAAGAAAAAAAAAAGCTTTTCCATCTGTTGTTCTTTTCTATTTGCTTTCTCCTTTCAAATAATTTTGCCTTTCTATTTTGCCAAAAATAGTAGTACTTAACTAGCCAAAGAATTAATCTACTGATCAATTTGCCTCATCTATGATGAAACTGGTTACTGTTCTCACTATTGTTTTATTATCAAAACACAAAGGAAACATTTGAGCTTAGTGTTTCCTGTACTCCTACTATACGTGCTGTTTTGTACATTTCAGGTATGATGGCTTGTTAATGGAAAGCTAGATAATATTTTAACAGCACAGAAAATCACATAATTTATAATATTATTATCTTACTTATCATTACTAAAAGCCATATTAATGATTTTAAACCGTTTCAATACTATTTATTTTCTTATGAGAAACTGAGCTGCTTGCAATGGCTGGAGTCAATCTCCATAGTAATGCAATCATTAGAGGGTAGAACATAGAAATCTCATTCCTAAAGTCTCTGAGATGTTTTTTTCTTAAATTTAATTGAGTATGAGATCATAGTCAAAAAGCCACAGAAGCAATTGAAAATTCAACTTAGTTTTTCTGTTGGGAAAAAGAAATCTTACTCTAAGTTGCATTTCCTGTTGAAGATTTTTTTCAAAACTACATAAATTTTTCTTTATTAAAACAGAGAATATAAAGGCAGTGATAGATATGATGAACCTTGACAAATGAAATTTTTGTCTATGTCTTAATGACAAAACCGTTAAGAATCTAAGGTAGTGTGACCTAACTGAAATCCTGAAAGGGTGATTAAACAAACAGTTGAAAACCTTATGTAAACAGTATTTGTTAAAAGTTAGGCAAACTCATGAGACACATCATGTGGTTTCTGTCATAAATCAGTCCAGAGTCCAGTCCAATTTTGTACTTTCATAGATTATTTGGACGATAGTATAGAGATGATGTAAATTTCCAAATGACACAAAGTTGGAAGGTGCTGCAAACCTGTCAGAAGTCAAGATGCAAATTTGAAATGAACATAAAATAGTTATAAGTGATTTAAAGTAAATGATTGCAACTAAATGAGGACAAATTTTTTATTTAGAAAACATCAATTATGTAAGTACAGAGTGAAGGTTCCTGGTGTACCGATTGGTTTGTGGAGGAGGATCTAGAGGTCCTCAGTACAACATCATGCTGTGATAGTAAAGAACTTTAATAATGGGCTACATAAATAAAAATATTTTCTTTTTATTTAAAGACTGGTTTATTTTGAAAATATTTTTGCTCTTTAGTACAAATGATACCTTGAGCCGAAAAGGAAGAAGACAAAAAATAATGATTAGAGGTCTAGAAAACATGCTATTTATAGAGTCATTTTGAAAGATCGTGGGTATGCTCAATCTGGAGATGAAATCACACAAAAATACCAGGCCACTTAAGCATTCGAAGTTGCAGAAACTCCTGAGTCGGTAAGAACTGTTCTTTATGTTCATTTGGGATAGGATGACAAGCACATGGGTTTAAACAACCAAAACACAAAAAACCTATATATTAGGAAAAAAACCATTACTTTAGGAAAGCAAATTGTTTGATGAAATCCTTTAGGGAAATTTTGAAATATTTGTTGGAAATTTTTAGACAACACAAACAAATAAGAAATGTGAGGAATGATTGGTGCTATATTGCTGCAGGCAAATGGATAAGACAATCACATCGGTGTCCTTTCCTCTCTATATGACTCTGAAAATTCCCATGTACATGAAAAACTCGTAGGTTCGATTTAAAAAAGTAGACTCAGAACAACAAAAAATAAGTTCATGATTTTATTGTTGAAAAGCATGGGCTATAAAATATGATCTTTTCAAATATTCTTGTCCATATTATTGTCCATTTTACTTCTTTCTACATTTAAGGTATTGACATACACAGAAATTACTTCATTATTTTCTATTGGATTTCACTTCAGCTAGAAGATAATGTTGGCAGAAGAACGAATTAATATAATTAGACCATAGTTCAAATCAGTATGTAAACTAAAAAATGCATTCCCAACTGTTACAGTTGCAAAATTTTAGAAGAATTTTCCAATCATAACAACAGGAGGAAAAGCTAAATAATTTAAAAATAGAACTAAGGAAACTTGCAAATGAATTGGAAAACATAAACTGGCATTGCAAGAAGGCCCAGACCCCACGGCATGGGAGTTTACTTCCAGCCATGTGTGAATCTACAACTACGTTTGACTAAGACTTAGGTGAGAGCAAGTGCTCTCCAGCTCTCTTTGTACAGAGCAACCACAAAAGTGAAAGCAACCCATGAATTGAGAATTTTCCACATTTCCTGACATCAAAGGATAAAATTGTCTATATCTATGTTTCTATCATAATTTTATTTTTTATATACATTTCTTCAGCTAAGTTATCCAGAAGCAGATGCAGTTAACTCAATGGCTCTTCCAAATGTTTCCACACCCTTGGTGCTGAGTTCTCTAAGTCTGGGCTAGCTCACATGACAAAACCTCTGTATTTCCTGAATTTAGCATATTTTAGAAGGATCTCTGGTTTCTCTATGAAGGAACTGGTAATGAAAAACCTATTTTTATTGACTAAATGTTGAATACCTACTTTTGAGATTATAACATTCAGTTGCTGAATGAGTTATTTCTGCTTAAAATACTTTGAAGTTTTGTATGCTTGTTGGAGCTGACTTATTCAAGAGTCTGAATCAATGGAATTATCCATGCCTAAAGCTAAAAAATGTCCTTAAGCACTGTCATTGCTTGGAGTCTTCTTTCTATATGTGCAATCTCTTCAAAATAATCCTTTATTTTCCTGCCCCATGGTATGCTGAGCTCACTGCTTATCATTGTGTGCATTTTTCTCTTATCATTTATGTTTCTGTGTTTGTATTTACCCAGGTATTGACTTAAGCATTGAGAATAAACTTTTTGGATGGCATTGTAATTTCTATTTGTTGTTATAATGCTTCATAAAGCGGCATTCTAGTCCAAGACCTATGAATCATTAATTCTTTTTAAGCCTCAAGAACTGGACTTGTGTGTGTATATTTATTATTTTCACATATACAAAAATATTATGTATATATATATATAGCATACCGATAAATATCTGTGTCTGAATAGTCACCAGCATCACTTTTTGATGCTATATATTGGAAAATGGATTGATTCTATCAAGATTGAATTAATGTTGAAGTTTTATGGAAGCAAGGTGATACCTGTCATATGCAAATCTTTGATATTGACAAGAACAAGTTTTATACATTTATTTGATTTTAATTGAATGTTAAGATACATATATCACATCAAAAACCTCCTGAAATCTCAAAACAGTTTACTTAGGCTCACCAGGCAGTAGTTTCTGATGGAGAAGCATTACTAGGGTTATGTTTTCTAAACTGTAATTGGTCAGAGAAATTATCCAGATGACTTGAAATGCCACACATTTAGTTTTTCATTACAAATGGGGGTCATCTTCATACATTGGAACTGGTATTCAGGTTCTAAACTAACAGATTTTCAAATGTGCTGAATGCAATGGTTTAATTATCAAAATGACATAAAATTAACAATCTGTGAAATGCTCATCTCTAACACATTTGAATTTCTGTTACTCTAAGTTCTGTCAAAAGTATACATAGACCAAACTGAGCTATTGTTCCCATGAGATAAAGCTCAGACTGTGGCTGTCATCTGGAGGATTATATTCATTTTCCTCTTACTGAAAATTGACTACAGCTACATCAGACAGCACTATGGAACTGAGTATATTAAAGCATTTTTTTCTGCTAATGGAAAAAAAATACACAAGACTTTTTTAAAAAAATTTAATGTATACCATGGTAGGCCTCACTGTATCCTGTATTGGACTTTGACTGATTGAATGGTAAATATTAAAACTCTGCTTTCATTTACAGCTGTAATAAGGTGAGACAGCTGCACAACATTTACATTCATTGAGAAAAAAGTTTGACCCACAGAATTCTGCAGGTGCTTTATCCAGTGAAAGTGCTTGCAAAAAGAGTATTTATTGACCATACATGATCAACAAATTTCTAACTTTTTTTTTATTGGCAAAAGAAAGTTATGCCAGCTGTTGTTTATAGAAGACCAAGCCAAATTTTATATTGTGGTTCAACGCTTCTGTACAAGTCTTTGTAATGTTCTGGCTACAAAGTCTTTGAAATTGATGATAGTGCAAAAATCTGATAAGTAGAATTTAGTTTTCAGTTTTCATATGAAGTCTGAAGTGTTAGAAAATGTATTATTTTCAATTACAAATAGAGAAAATGTGTGGATGGAGTCAAAGAGAAAATAAAGATGGAACTCAGCAAATATCACGTGATGTAACTTTTGAACTGCAACATAGCAGGAGAGCTTGTGTAACCTATCTAAACCTGAAAAAGGCAAGAAGAATAGTACTTATACAGTGCTTTTTACCTTCAAATTATCATATAAACATAGGGGATACAATGGTTCCCCTGTAAGCTTAGCGCAGAATGTTATACAGTGTTATTCATACCTTTATTTCAGAGTATTGTACTCGATTAATGTGGGGACAGAACTTTTATTGATTAAATTTAGTCATCATACATATAATCCATAAGCAAAAAAAGTTCACTATTACCTGAAAGGCAGGTGGTCAGTATCTTCTACAATGCAACCTTTTCTTTTAAGTTTCTTCAAGACAACTTGGTTTCATTAATATAACAAAAATGAATCTAGCAATCATACACCTGGTATGTTTGTGTGCAAGGCCACAACTTCCTGGGCAAATTTTCATTTTACTGGAAAAAACACCAGTTCAAGTTTGTAGTTTAGACCTTTTAAACTATTTTCCAATGTATCCTGGTCTTCTTGATTTTTTTTTTATTTTTTTATTTTTTTCTCTTGTTTTTTAGAAAGGACATTTCACTGTCTGCTCTGAGGGCTCATATATTTCATCAAAGCAGGCAGGGACTGTATGATGTATGTTTATTAGCTTCAGAAGCACATCTGTGAGCTCAGATTGGATGAAAGGTCATAAACACAATGAATGTTGCTAGGTAACAGTGCTTTTTAGTCAATTTAGTTGCGAAAATGAAAGGTTTTTTTGTACAAAGATAGGCTATTTGGATAGTACAATGAACACTCACTTTATTTTGATCTTCAGTGCTGTAATTTTAAAATAACAGACCTTTTTCCCTTGAGAAAAAAAAAATCACATTTTCTCTATTTACAATGTACATTTCTGGAAAAAATTCAAAGTCATAATAAAAAGGAAAGCTGAGATATAGGAAATTATGATTGTATCTGATTAATGAAAGAATCATTTTTGTTACTTGTACTTTACAATTCAAAGTGAGAAATATTAATCATTAAACACTGCAAAACCTAGAGTGGTGAAAAAGAGTCATAAAATAACCAACCTTTTCCTCTTTAAAAACATTTGCTTTATAAAGCAAACACTGTACATAAAAGGAATCACTGCACTTTTGAGGGATCTTGACTACTGCATTCTTTAAAAGGATTAACCTAAAGGAAATCTAACTTTTAGTAATGCAGTAGAAATGAGAGTTTGTGTTTGGAATTTGAATGAGTGATGCAATACTAGATTTACAGATTGATCTAACTAAGTGCAAAGGATTTTTTTTTTTTGGTCAAAGATTGCATTATCTTTGTGGATATTTAAACCCACATGACTTCATATCAGACATAGCAATTTTATGCAATGGCTACTTAATGTCAAAAGAAAAACTACTCTGAGAGGAGGAACTTGAACTCATTAGTCTTGCTTAAGAGTAATATGAGGTGAGAATTTAATTTATGCTTCATGTTTTTGTGCAGTGACTCAAGCCAGCTTCAGTAGCAGAGAACAGCATAATCAAACTCAAGATAATTTAAGTTGTCTATTTGCTCAAGTTGTTCCTTGATACATTAGTTCCCAAGGGTAAAAAGATATAAAAGTATGCACCTAAATTAATATGTTTGGATAGTGCCATAAAGATTTAACGACAAATTGTGATGAGGTGTATATCTGAATGAAGGTATAGTTATACCAATTTAGGGATCAGCTTCTTAACTGGTATAAGCTGACGTACTAAAAAGGTATCACAATTTAAAATGGCAAACAGTAGAATGATGCCTATGATATCTGTACCATTGCTTAACTTATTGGCACACTTGTCATGTGATCTAGCTTTGATTTGAAGGGCTTCTGCAGAGTCCAGATCCTTTGCGAGTAGTGGCCTCAACTCCCTCTGCTTGTTTCACTAACTACTTTTTAAACTGCTGGTTAACATCTGCTCTGTTATGATTTGATGTTTTTAATAAAAATAAACTTTTTAGCTTTCAAAGGTTGCTATTTATTTTAATCCTTGCAATATCATTAGACATTATCATAGATATAAAAATGTCTGCACTCCGCATTATCCCAGCCAAGAGTTCTTATAACATTTGTTAGTTTAATTCTACAACACATAAATAAATTAAATTATAACTAAATTATAAATAAATTATGCTCATCAACTTACTGTGACTTTTTCACCCTATGAGAGCCTTGTAACTGCAGTTCAAAATTATTGGCCATTTTCAAAAAGAGTGTTTGGAAAGAAGCAGATATGTGTACATCTTCTACATCGTTGGTGATACTCCGTAGTATAGTATTCTAATTCCCTGCTATCTCCACCCCTCTTAGTTGCTTTGCTGAGGTTGGTTCTGTCTGACAATATTATACTATCTGTTCATTAGCAGTTCAAGTGAAGGAAGATATTTCAAATATTTCTAAAAGTAGGATGATGCAGGGCTGAATGCCTAATAGATGCCCATTGAAGCCGCATGTATTTAATTATCTTGTTATTAACACATTTGTTATTGCAGTAAACTTTTTTTAATTGAAACTGATTTGACCAAGGTTGACGTACTAGCCTAAATAAATTACAGTCTCATCATAACTTCATTTCAGTCCTACTAAGTGTCCAGAGGTACTTATGCCTGCTAGCTCTTATTTTCTAAATGGTTTTGGTATTATTGATAAATTCTACAACTTGTAGCTACTTACTAAATTCTATTAAGAATAAATTTTAGTATGACAAAACATTTGTCTGTTTGACTGTAATATTAGAGGTACTTAATATCAAAACAGTTCTTGTCAAAATATATGAGACAAAGTTAATCTGAATATGTGAGTGTCAAGGTTTATTGCAAGGTGATGATAAACCGTGGTGGATACTCTCTGATAATTCCCCCTACCCTCTCTGCATAGGAAAAGTTGATAAGGAGAGAGGAGACTTTCAAGTTGGAAAGTTTTTAACATGCTTTACTAATGCTACTAATAAATAGAGAAAATAATACAAAATATGCAAACCCAGGCTTGAATATTCTGGGCTAGTGCAGCTTTGCCCACCCCTTGGCAGAGGATGGAGCTGGTGTGGCTCCAGCAGCTGCAGGGCAGGAACCCAGAAGTCCTGGGTGGGACTTCACAGCAAACCAGAATTGGATTCAGGGATGCAGGGTCTGGAACCAGGCCTCAGATTTGCAGGCACGACTGGCAGGGTATTCTTCAGATGCCAGCCATGTTTGAAGAGAGTGAGACCCTTGTGATCTCCCTCTTTTATAGGGTGTATGACGTGGATGGGATGGAATACTCAGCTGGTCAGTTTTAGTCACCTGTTCTGTTCGCCCCTCCATGCAAATATGTCCTGTTATCAGAATTCTTGGTTGTTATAGCAATAAATCTAAACATGAGTTTCCTCTGCACTCCATCGCTCACCCTTTTCTGCTTTGGAGCACAGTGTCTGAAAAAACATGCAGTTACTTAGAAGGTACTTAGAAGAACTTAGCTGAAAGAAAAATTCACTAAAATAGAACTGGTCTTGTTTTTAACAAAACCAGGGCAGTGAGATAAGGTAATTTGAATTTTAGTACCACAAAAACCTGTTCAGTTAAAGACAGATCCCAGTATAATGTAAGAAAGGTGAATTATCTGTTGAAATCCTGAGAAATATTATTACTGATGAAAGTTTGTTCCAGTAGTGCCTTCTTTGTGAGAGCAAAAGTCACATATTCTCTGGAACCCAGTTTTAGTGAATAATTTTCCTCAGAGTTAAAACATTAAGATTATTTCCAAGTTGGTTTAAACTTTCTGGTAAATTTGAGATATTAGAGTCAACAAACTTAGTGTTCAAGTATGGTAATGTTTTACGCTTTATTACATCAGTTACCCAGTTTTGTTTTCTTTAGTGAGGTCGACTCATCTAGATAAATTTGACCTCACAATAATTTTTTACATTTATAATGCTCAAAATCACAAATTTAATCCTGAACTTAATTTCAACTATGAAATTTTATAACAGAAAAAAATCTTCTGTTTGATCTGTGTAATGCATCAGATTCCATGAAAATCTCTTACTCAGAAAATGACTGAATTAAAAATATCGTATGATGTTAACAAAAGTATTAAATGTTGATGAGAATAGATTGATAGAATGACAAACTAAAGCCAGAAAGAATGTTCTCTGTAAGCTAATACAATGTTCTACCCCAAACAAGCCATAGCATTTCCGTGAATTAATTTCTACTGTAAGTGCAGTAAGCTTACTCTCTATCTTGAAATGTTCAGTGCTTGAAAATTAGCTGTTCTAAAGGTTGATTATCTTCACTGCTACTCTTCCAGTTACAGCTGTTTTAAATACAGAGGTAACACAGCCTACTTATTTTTCTCTGATACTCTTTTCTATGTACATTCAAAAAAAAAAAAAAAATTATTTATAAATATTTTATTTATAAATATTAGCCACTATAGGCTTTTATTTTTTACTTGGCAATGTTACTGTTCACATTGTACTCACCTCTAACCCTCACAACACTGTTTCTGTCACGCCAGGAAAAAAGTTTGTGCAGATTTATAGTGCTGCGGAATGGGAAACTGGTCTGGCAGAAGAGCAGTTAATGGGAAAAAAGACAAGTTTTGGAGGAAGAGGAAGGAGAATGACAATGTGGCAAGACAGGGAATGATTTTGCACTGTAGCACAGTTGAATTTAATAGTGAAGTGTAGGCTTAACCTCATCATTACACTGCAATACAGTGAAAGTTTGCACTTGGTTGTCCATTCTGATTCTCACCACCCTTCATAAAATGAAGTGCTTCTGAAGAGGAAGATCATCCCTCACAGAAATGTATTGTGTCATATTCTGTACCAGTATTTTAGATGCTTGAGAATATTCACTTGTAAAATCATTGGTGACTCTGGATTGCCAAATGAATAAACAAAAATCTTGTAAATAACCTCCTGGATTCAGCAAAATACTTTTGCTTTATATTTCAAACCCAGATTTTTTCACAATGAGGTGTCATGAAGTTTAAATACAGGAAAGCATTTTACTGCCAAAGCAGTTTATTTTCTCCTTTGGCCAGTG